>NC_073734.1:15243228-15543228 GCF_023634155.1 Falco peregrinus
GAATTGCAACTTACAATCAAAGATTTAGAAAAAATGTCTGCTCGATAATGTCTTTTGCCATAATAAAATACAGCCACACGAGGAGTAAAAGGCTAAAGGAATGGCCAGACAAAGACAGATCATCCGTTTGTGCTTCGTTTGAGAGCCCGACAAAGCTGTTACTTAAAAATACCTACGCTGGGTACAGGAACATGGAGCCTGCCATCTTACATGTATATTTAGTCTTTGGTTATATTATTTCAAACGTTAGGTTGCTATAATAGCATGAAATAGATACCCCTACGTGATACAGAGATAGATGTTACATCATTGCTGCTATAATGCTCTGCTGCAAAAGGACTTCTTAAAGGATTTCTAATGATAATGAAAATATTCTGATACAGCATTAAGGATTTTGCTACTGAAATGTGTTTAATGTAAATATGCTGTCAGATACCCTTCAAGTAATTGACAAGAGCAGATGATTAGCAGTGTTCTCAATAGTGTTTTTGCATAATCTTACATTTTGACAGAACTCTTCAGCAGCTTTTTATTGTCAGTGCTCTGCAATCAGTAATACTTTTTCCTTGACATTTACTTTGTCATTATAAATCTTGTAAGTGGTCATTTAACTTGTTCAGTATGCATGTAAGAATATCATTACTAACATGTTTGAAAAAATGTCTTCCTGTTGAGGAACTATTGTGAAAGTAAACTTAAAAAAACCCTAAATGAAGTGGGTTGATGAGTGACTTTATTAAATAAATACCTGTCTGTGATCATCTTCTTGCACATATCAAGGATGATTTTAAAATCACTTTCTTATTGAACATTTGCATATAAGTCATCAAATTCAACCTGGTGGTTGGATTTTTTAAATTTTTATTTTTTTAATTTAATGCTGTTGTTCAGGTATGACCATTTACATCTATTCTGAACAAAATTAAGCTCTTATGATCCATAAGCATTCATAATTACATGCTGCATGTAACGTTAATAGTCAATATAATAAACCTTCATCTTTATTGAAGCATCTCTTGTTTCTACAGCAGTTCTTTAATCTATCTCAATAGATTTCTAGTGTACAGCTCATATAGATTTGGTCAGTGACAAGGGTTAGAGTAGTCTTGTAGAACATTTACTTGTAGCTGTGAAAAGCCCACATTCATCAGAGGATTAGGTCGATCAGATTGTACCAGGATCAATGGAAGGACTGTGTGATCCCTCTTAGGCTGTAATGTGTTCACCTTCTTTGGAGAGAATTCACATACACACACATTTCTCTGTCTTAAAGCCATTTATCTCAGAATGTCAAATTGCAATAATTAACCATTATTGATCTTAAATTCAATTAACTTCATTAGCACAGGTCATGATGAGGGTGCTTGTAAGGGAAAGGCTCTTGACAAGTGTCTTTTCTTATATGACATTGAATGTTCACAATTGTGGCTATGAACTATTCATATTGTGCCACAGGAACATCTTTTTAAAATGACAAGAGTTTGGTTGGTGGCTCTGAAGCGACATTTTAATCCTCTCCCCCTCATCTTCTAGTTCTCAGGGTTTTCCAGCAAATTTTCTATTCAGGAATCAGTGAACCATTTGTTTTCCAGCACATTATCTTAGTGTGGTATTACAGCAAACCCCACCTATTCAAATCCCCTTCAGTTCAATAGCTGGTGCTAGATAGAGACTCATTTACAAAAGCGTATATTAGTATAGTTAGCAAATGAGTGAAATGAATATTCAATGCTTCTTTTTGCTATACATACAAAACAAGCTGAGGCCATCTCGTAGAGGTAATCCTTAGAATCTCTGCTTTCTCCAAGTCCTAAGATTCATATTGCAGTCAATAGTTGTTTTTTCTTAAATGAGGGCTGAATAAAAACTGTGAAAGGAGACAAAGCTTTGTTGGCCCACAGTGAACTTCTTTTTTTCATGGAGAAACTTCATTACAAGTTCACAGTAGCTGAAATTGTGATTGAAATCGTTTGGATTTCTACTATACCATTCATACAGTTGTATGGCGTTTATTGTAAGGAGGCACTGCAACCCAAATAGCTATTGAAACTACTGTATAAAGGGCTTCAATAGGAATTTCAAGTTTGCAAGAAAAATGGAGGATCAGGTTGAAGGTCTCTTGGTGCATTTTGAATGTCTTATGTAGTCATGATCATTTATAAATAAATCTCCAAATAGAATGACTCACTGTAATACATTAAAGCATTTTAGGTGAAAACTTGATTTTGAAAAACTTGACAACAAAGGCAGCAGCTCGAGAGATGTGTTTGGTATTGGTATAGTTAAACCCAAAGTCAGTGTTTTGGTTACTGTTATCCTTGTAAGATGCGGACAGATTAGGAGCAACCAAAGATCTGGGAATATTACAGAAAGTAAGATGTTAGATTTTTTTTTTTTCCCCTTAGTGTAAAAAAATGCTAAACCATAATCAGAAAACTCTGAGAAATGTGGATAAAGAGAAATGACAACATCAGTTTTGTTCAGAAACAGATTTCTGTGACAATTAAATGGTCATTTTGTCACTACATTTGCTATTTCCACTCCACTATACAAAGCGTTTACTGAAAAGAGGCAGGGCAGAAGCAGAATGGGTTGATTACTGCATCTGAAGAAACTAAAGTTCCCTCACAACATCTGTTTGCTCAGTGAAGGATTATAATAATTAAGAGCTATTAGAGCCATATTGAGAACTTTTATGCTCATGCCTGCTTATCCTGGAGTTGGCTGTGAATCTTGTATTAGTTTGTTGAATGCCCTGTGTGCTTTTCAGTGATTAAAAGATGCCACCCAAATGCTGATATCAAGCAGAGATTGTGTCACTGGGTGTTTTAGTACCAGTGCATACAGAGAGTTTGGCTTTGTCTTACCAGGATGTTGACAGTGACTTTTATTTGGAAAAAAACCCCACACAAAACCCAGCAACAACAAATATTTTTATTCTTTGAGGATTCTGGTAAATATTTGTGTCCATTTGAGGAAATGGTAATTCTGTGCTTAGAAAAATTCTAGAGGCCAAAAAACAATTTACCCCCCAAATCAAACTTAGAGTCAAAGCATAACGTGAAGCTGTTTTTTCTGCTTATGAACATTTATTTCCTGCTGTAGTATGTGCTTGCATGGAGTGGGAAACTCTAACAAGTCTGTAGTACTTCACACCAAGCTACTGTCTTGGAAACCAACAGAAAACCACTTTTGTCTTACTTAGAGTGGATCACATTTATTCCTGATGAATAATTTATAAAGCAAATGTAGGTCATTTTTTCCTGTTACTAATGCACATACTAATTGTATTTGTTAAGTTTATGTGGAAGTTTTCAGACTGTGGGGCTGCTTGTGAACTGTTTGCTTCAAAAGTTTGTGCCTGGCTGTTAAATCCGTGGTGGCGTTTCCCCTGTGTGGCTGGTCCGCTGACCCTTAGCCTGCCGGCTGGTAGTGGGGAGCTTCGTGCTCCTTTGAATGATGTTCATTGGTAACCCTGGTGTACTTGGAGGAGGCGCATCCTTTCCCCAGAAACGTGGAGGGGTGGGGAGGGAAGGAAGAGGAAGGTACTACATGAGTGTTGATGAAACGGGAACACCAAGACCCGGACCTGACTCAAACCAAGCAGCAGCTGAGAATTCCCAAAGGGTGCGCACGGTCCCGGTTACTCATTTGCCTACTTCATCTAGTCCTGATGGTGCTTGTGAAAGGTTGTTTATGTGGTGACAGGGAAGTCCAAGTCGGGGGGGTTTCTCCTCCTTTTTCAGCAGGATCAGCCAGAAATTCCAGGATTATGCTCATAGGGACTGTTAAAAGAGTGCAAAGGGGGAAGGAGATACCCTCCCACTCCAGTGCTGTGACCCTGCATTGCTGCTGGCAGTCAGCTGTGGGCACAGACCACGGGACGTGAGCTGTTACCCAGCATCTCTGCAGCTGTGGTACTTTCGGGAGTCAGTTTTGTTGTGTATGTGTGACTGCAAATGTTGGACAAAACCCATAAAAATTTGGTTTTCCTGACCAGGCATGGTCTCAGAACTGTTACTCCTGTGAAATTTCTCATAAGCATGTTGTTCACTTCTGACTGTACAAAAACAACATCTGAAGGCAAGTTTTACATGAGGAAGCCTCTTTAAAAATCTATATGGTTTTGTTCATTGTACATGGGAGCAACTTGGACCTTGGGTCCCAATTAAAGTTTTTAATCTTCAGATCTCTTCTTGTCAAAAACTTGTAGAAGGTGGCAGATGAACTCTTAGAGACAGATCTCAGAGCGATCCTTGCACACCCCTTCCCATAGAGGAGCACACTGCAGTGTGATGGGATCGTGTGCTCTTCTCCAGATCACAAAAAAAGTGGTGTTATGTTTCATGGGTGGATGCTTTGATCAGATTTTAGAAAATCTCTGCTCAGCTGGTAGAATTCAGGGAGTTTAGGCACTGGGCAGAAACAAAGGCAGATCGCAGCCTTGGAGGAGAGAAGCATGATACATCACGTTGCATCTCCAGAGCGGTGGTAGAGCAGGCGTTTGCAGCGTACATGGAGCCCTGCTCTGTGTTGGGAGCAGAAGGTTCTTTGGAGGGGAGTTGTGACAATGCTGCTTCTTATTTCAGAAACCTTTCCTATTTTCCCCATTGTGAAAAGAAGTTTGCTGGCGTTCTGCAGATTCAGCATTTATTGGGTCCTAGCAGCTTGGCTTGGAGGAGAATTGTAACCACAGGCTCTGGGTTGTGCACAGTACATGCACCTGTAGGTATTTCACTGGCTATTTTGTCGTTATTAATTATTAATTGTTCAAGCTGTAAACTGGCAGTTATTTTCAATTATACACATGTATTGTACTCACATAAACACACTGGAGAAGCATAGGAAGAGAAACACAAACTTAAGCCATCTTCTTAGGTTTGTGTAAATAGCTGAATTCTATTTATTTATTTATTTATAAAAAGCCTACAGGAGTTACAGGCTCCTTGTCTTCTTGTCTGGCACTAGGCAAATAATTCTTAACTTATTTGGATTTCCAGATTTGCAGCTATAAATTCTGGGTAAGAATGTTTCTTCTACAGGGCTGCTGTGAAGAATAAACACTCATTGAATCTTTTGAACACCTCAGTAGAGTGATGCTGTCCAATAGTGCTAAGTTGTTTCTAAGCCATCATTTAATGTTATGGCATCCTGTTTTTTCAGGTGTGTATTTAATGGAGATAGTACATAAATACGAGGTTTGCATGGGAATCCCTCATTTAACAAATGTCTGAACAGTATTTGGTTTCAGAAAAATGAATGCCTCCCTTTAGCAGAACTAGTAGCAGCATTTGAATGTTTTCTCTCTTCATTTGTAGTTGGCCTGTATCGTAAGTTTCACATGGCAGCGTAGAGTCTAAAATGAATAGGAGACATGAATCCTGAACCCTCCTTTAACCTACACAAAACCCCAGGGAGTTTGGAATAGAGTGCCATGAGGAAAAGGTGCCTGCTGTAGACTTGTTTTGTTCTGCTCTTAGATGGCCCACACTTTAATGACACGTAAACTCATTCCTTATCGTCTCTTCACTGTGTATTCTTGTTCATGTAATTCTCAACTCTTAACACTTATGGTTGATTTGAGCTCTCTGAAGTTGCTCCGAATGTAATGCCACTGATGCTGGATTAGAGCAGCTGGCTAGCTTCCTCTGGCCTATTTCTGAGCTCTCTGTGGCACACAGCTGCAGTATTTTCATGAAGGAGCAAACACAAGTATACTTCAAAAGTTTCTAGTGCCTAATGACAGCCACCCGTTAGATTGGCATGCTGTGTCACATCCATCCACACTGATTCCCAGTAACTCAATACGAGACTCTTACTGGCATGAAAAGGCTGCAGATTTATCAACATGCAAAAAATCCAGCTAAACAAGCATTAACCATGCACATCACATCAAATTAACATGTTCAAAATTAATATTCTTGACCTTGCCAGTGGGCAGAATAATCAGTCTTGCAGTAGGATCGTACTCCGGTGTGAGGTACCAGCGACTTCAGCCGATGTGCGAGAGAAGTGCTGACCTCTCCACTTGGAAGTAACATTTCTCTCCCATAATAGACAGCCCTGCCTCTATGAAACAGAACCTTTGACCTTTCTAACAGGAATAATGTCCCTGTCAAGGTGCTGGGTAATCAGTATTGCCATGCCCGTTTAGAGACAGTGTTGTCATTTGCCACTCTTGTAAACAGGGCAGCCACTCCTACCTCCCATTGCTGTCGCCTAATGAGGAATATGCTAACATCTCTGTCAAGGAGGGAAGTCTCAAATACAATTTCAGTACATGGGAATTATCAGTCACTCTTGGTATAGAAATAGCTCATGTTGTGGGTGAAATGTTTGCCTTTCTTCCTGTAAGTGGAAGGCCTGTGGAGTGGGAGTTTTCTAACAGACTAATATAACTCTTTTATATGCCTTCATTTGCGTTAGGGCTTTGATTGACTCCTTCCACCAAGCTGGTTTTCTCTTGCCTCTGTTCATTAATTTTGTGAGCAAGGTTCTTTGGCACAGTCAAAGTGTCAGCTGGCTTTCTCTGGACTTGTGTCCAGACTGAGCCCCCTCTTATTTCCGAATGGTCCGACGGAAACTGGGATTTTTCATCGAGTACTTGAATTTTAAAGAATGTGTATTCTGTTTATTTTGTAGATGGCTGGTATCTGCTTTAAAACAGAATGGGAACGGTGTTTAGGAAGAGGCTGTGCGCCGCCCGCAGCCCTGGCTGTGGCAGGACCAGCCCTCGCAGCACTGTGCTTTGGTGGGGGGCGCAGCGGGGGGCAGGCTGCAAGGGAGGGTTTTGCTGGCTGGGTCCTACTCGCTGCTCCACTTTATGATCTGTTCTGATGCTTTTTCCCTTTTTCTTTTTGATTGGGAATATATTCATTCCGTAAGCATTGGGAGCGTTCCTGCTCCCAATCCCTTTCTGCTGCTCTCTTCTTTTCAAGTGTAAAAAGTATACAGGCTTGGATTTTTTAAGCGTTGAGAAGTTTTTTTCCAAGGTGCACTCAAAATCAGATGGTTTGAGAAATGGCCCTTAGTATTACACGATGATTTCAAACCATGCATAAATAAATGATAAAGCTGGTTGTAATTTTTTTTAAAATAAAAAGCTATTTGGTTAAAGCCAAAATATTTCCAAGAAACTGACTGGCTTTGATGAACTTCTGTAGTTAAGCATTTTTTCATGGGAGAACATTTGAATGTTTTGGTACTTTTTCAAGCAAAGAGCTTATATACTCGTTTAAATATGCCCCAGTAAGCTAATTAAAATAAATGAAAAAGTCTTTGTGAAAAATCATAATTAAAATAAGACATTTCAGAAGTATCAAAATGAAATATTTAGATAGATCCAAGCTAAAATACATCATCTCAGATGCATTTTTCAGGAAATAAGGGAAGAATATTGGAGAATAGCAGAATATGCCTTTAATGCTATGGTTTTGTATTTCCAAACAAACTCAAGTAGGTGTGTGTCCGTGTTACTGGGTGGATGTTGCCATGGAAGGGATGAAACCCATGCGATGTTTTTTCTCTTGTTGCTGGAGTTCCTCTGGCAGTTGGGGTGCGAGCTGGTAGTTGTGCTGGTGGGCATCTCAGGACGTGGCTGTTTGGACCAGGACATCACTGGGGTAACGGCTGTTCTGGCTGCAAAGGGACTTCCCTCTACTGGCAGAAACTTGGTGGACTGGTGATATTTCTCAGCTCTTGTATAGTAGAGCTCTGACATCTGCGTGGAGCCAGGTATATGAGTTTATTAGTGTGTATATAATATGTAGATCATTTTGGGCAGTGATGGATCACAGTATATTTCCACTGGCAAAGAAATGATCCGTAGCTCAGTTATGAAGGAAATTCCCTCTTGTGTGGAAATAAATTGCGTTATACCACAGCTCACTGTTATGTATTAGTATCAAATGCGTTAATTTCATTATTACCTAGCCAGTTTAGTTAATAATTATAACAGATATTAATGAGGGAACTGCCTGTTCTCGACTTCTCTCTGGCAGCACCTGCAGTAGGTTTCTGAACCCCTTTGATATCCTCATCTTCTCTAGAAACTGAGGGCCACACCAGGGAACCGCTTCCCATTTTTTTGTCAAATGTTACGCCACACTGACACCATTGCTCAGGCAGGCAATTTCCTGGGAGTTATGGTGCCCTGTAAGATGTAAACTAAAAACTTTTTTGAGAATTGTATTTTTTTTATTTCTTTTACTCTGGAAAAACAAAATCTTGGGACCACCTAATTTCTTTCATTTCCATTCTTATTAACTTTTCTGTCGTTAGAATTGCCTTTAAAGTTGGGGTTTTTTTTCCCCTCAGACTTTGCTGTTGAGATATTGTAGAACAGTTTTACAGGTGCCCTGCTGTTTCAAACATTTATTCTACACTTGAAAAACATCAAACCAAGAGTTTTTGTTTTTTTTTTAATAAGAAGGTAACAGCTGAGTAACGATGGGCAGGAGACAGTGCCTCTTAAAGACATTATCTCCACCAGGCAATGGGTCTCAGTGAAAAGATTTTATACCATCTCCTCCTGGTTTTATTCTCTGCTTTCATAGTCTCTTTGATCTTCCTGCAGGTACTTAACCAAACAAATTTCTCTGCTGTGGACCTCCTCGTCCTTCTTTCTGTTGCAGCAAAGCTGTTGCCTTCACCTGTACTCAGACAGAATATAGATCGTCTCACTCCCCTGAGCAAGATCTGGTGGGGCAGGGATGGATCAGAGATTCCCTTGGTTGCAGACGGGCTCCTTTCCATGAGTACCTGCACGGAATCCCATACTCCCTGCTAGCGTGGGACTGAAGGCTGGCTTTAATCCTCTTTCCTCTTCTGTCCCGCATGCTGGTAACAATTCAGCTGGGTTTTCTGGGACGAAACATGTCAGTCACTGTAAAGCTACCAGTAGTCGTATTGCAAAACCTTTGAGTATGCCCCAAGTCTGCCATCGCAGGTTGGTCCAGGACTTGTTGGGTTGCCTTACATTGCCCTGAAGGCAAATGATTAGGTTATGGGCCCTTGGGATAAGGAATTAGAAGCTGCTGGCATAAACTCCAGTTTAGGAAGGTGTTGTAAGTCTTAGGCTATTTGCTAGAGCATCCTTATCTCTTGCATAAGTACTTGGTTGAAGAAGTTGGGGGTGTTGTCACCTTTCATCCCTCCTCTCCTTTGTGCAGGGGAAAGAGCAGAAGGGGTTGTTCAAACTGTCAGTTTATTGAAGTTGCAGTTGCTGGGTTAAATTCCATACTGTCCTTTCATTTCCTACATTTCTGGATAAAAGACTGATGTCACAAGTTGGCTTTGCAACTTGAGCTTAGGAAGGAGAACAGCCATAGAGGAGGCAGCTCCTGGTTAACACGCAAATATGCTTGATAGTTGGTGAAAAGGGCAAAGAAAGCATGAAAGGTAAATAGATTTACATTTAGATGAGCTGCGTGCTGGAGGTTTTCCCTAATGTAAAAGTCACTCTCTAAAAAACCTGTGAATGTGACAATGCAAGTGTTTCAGTCCAAACAAAATTCTTAAGATGTCAGCAGTAAGAGAATAAAAATGTAAAGGAAAACACACTAATTAGGGACTTGATTCTGTGACCCCTGTTTGTGTTGGTGAGCATCGGTCCCCAGGAGGACTTTCTCTGTCGTGCGGGGATGGAGCCCAGGGCTCTGGTATGCGATGTGTTGGTGGGAATGGGTGGTACATGCTTGCACTAGCACTCTGGACATAAAGAGCAAAAGACAGGTGCAGTTACAGAGTGCTTTGGTGTGCCATCTCAGCTCACAGGTGTGAATGAGATCTTTATAATGCAGGCAGGGTGACAATGACCTTGGATTTTCCATACTTTCTAAAAAGGGACTTAATCTTCAGTTTGGCAACAGATGCAAGGGAATGGGAGTTATGAAAGAAAAACTCTTTTCACAAGGAGGAAAAGAACAAGGGTACATTTACTTCCAGGTCAGAGGTTTCATGCTGTTGTGCCTTCCTTCCATCCTTATTCATATCACTAGGATATGGTATGGTTGAGAGAGACGTAGGTGATAGCCAGTTGTTTACCCACTATCAGTAGTTAAAATTTTTCGGCTTTAGAGAGTAATTGGAACTGCTTTAGTCTCCTTTGCTAAAGTTTTTGGTAGAGTTTAGAAACATGATGGAAATAGTAATTAAGATGAAAAACGATCTGTATGATCCATAGGGAAATGAAGGGATTGAATGAAATTTCATGAAAGAAATTGCATGCAACTATTCTTTGTAGAGGTTTTGTTGCAAGTGTTTGCAGGGTAGGTGCTGAGCCTTGCTACAAATTGCCGACATGACTGTAGTATGCATAAAATAATTATATTTTTGAAGTATTTTGAAAAAGCATAAAATAGAGCAAAACAGCACAGCCCTGTTTCATTGCATGTACTTATTGTTAAAGTCTGATCTTTGTATCAGCATCTTTGAAACATCTTATAATAAAGTTTTTAACATCTTTCTTTCAAACCACATTCTCCTGAGGGTTAAAAATAGGACCATTGCTGTGTGAATTTTCTGCCTTGAAATTATCTGAGCTGAAATATGTAATCACTATTATGTGTTGCTCTTATGTGATATGTTTGTGCTTTCAAAGGTTTAACTTGTATTCTGAAGATCAGGTTATAACTTCACATGCTTGGAGGAAGATTCACTGCCATTCATCCATGTGAAAGAACAGTAGTGAATATTTTGTGTTACCTAACTGAATGAAGAAATACTCCATGTGAAACTAAAAGCCTGATTTCATTGTTACTTTAACGGTTGTTTTGTCTCTTGTGGTTTTCTGATAACATTTGAACATATTTTCCCTGAAAGAAGTTTGCAAGGTTCAATACTGTATATGTGATATCTACTATACTGTTCTACATTTTTCACTCTATTGGTTAAAGTAGGTCTTTCTGGGGTGTAAACTGGTATCTTCTCTGCACTATTGCCTGAATAAATGAGCTCTAGATTATTCAACGTGTTTAAGATATAGATGCCCACACATTCCATATGTGTTGCAGAGAAGGTCAAAAGTCAAGAGTCTTCAACCGTAATCTACTGGAAATGCATTTTTTTTCAAGTTTATAGTTGTATCTGTGAGAGATTGCAAGTAAAATTTAAGTTCCACGTAATACAGAACAGTCGCGTTCTATTTTTGCTTTCTTGCTTAGCTGTAAATTAATGCATTATATAGAAATAGATAATTTTGACCAGTTAATGATCCTTCTCTTAATGTTTCCGTAGTTCTCTTGCCTGAAGGAAAAGCTTAGGCAGACTCAATATATGTAGAATATGTGCACGGAAGCACCATGGAAAAAAAAATATGTTTACTGTCAGTCCCCAACTATGCTATTCAAGGAGAGTATCTCAGACTTACATCACCAGTTGCGTTACTTGAGGGGGGAAAAAAGACAGGATCCCTGTTGGGTGTCCGTGTAGCTTATGCTGAGTAAATATTGACAAAGTAGTCTAAAGAGCAAACACTTTGACATTTGTAAGGTCCACTGGAAGGTCTTGTATATATTTATACAGCAAGAATGAGTACAGCATACCAATTTTCCTGAACTAGCTCCTGACATAATTCTGCATGGGCTTTTTTGTTGGGAAAGGTATGTTTAAATGTGAACGGGTCATTTGTTACACCCACAATGAATATCCTCAAATTGCTCTTAGTGAGTTTTTTGAAAAGGTTGCATCACCTGCTTTTACTATCTCCTCCTCTAAAATACGATACTGTTAATAATGATAATTAAAAAAAAAGCCCACCTCTTTTTTTACTATTGTAACTGGGGATTTTTTTACTTTGTAGAAATTTTTGATGTTTGTACTCTATATTTATTAAAGATTGAGTCTCAAAACTGTAATGAGCAAAAAATGCGTGCTTAATTTAAATTGTGAATCTGTCTGTTAAGAAATGCATTAGGGGTAGGAGAAGCATAAGACATATTAATTGACAGACAGGAACTGCTGTCTCTGAGGTTGATACAAGTAATTTATTACTTTAGAAATGAATGCCACCTCCAGAATGTGCTTCATTAATTTCAAATTTAGTTTTAATTTCAAGCTGTTGCCCCTTGAGAAGAATAAGGTGGCAAATTATGTTTGAAGAGCAGATTTTTTTCTTGCTCTGAAGAAACACTAAATTTTAACTGTTTAATTTTACAAATAAGTACACTTCTTTGGCTAAAACACTTAACCAGAAGTGTGCTCAGAGGAAACTAACTTATATTTTCTTCTCTTCACAATAGCCTATGTTTCAGATGAACTAAAAGCAGCAGCACTGGTGGAAGAAGATGTGGAACCTGATGAAAATGCAGTTGATGGGGAGCCTTCGGCAAAATATGCATGTCCAGAAAAAGACTTCAGTAAGAACTGCCAAAGCTACCAAAACTCTCCAGCAGCTGAATTTTCCAGCCATGAAATGGACAGTGAGTCACATATCAGTGAGACAAGTGACCGCATGGCAGACTTTGAGAGCAGCTCTATTAAAAATGAGGAAGAAAGCAAGGAGGTTTCGATACCGCTGGAAGACTCTACTGTATCTGATAGTTTAGAACAAATGAAAGCCGTATATAATAACTTCCTCTCCAATTCCTACTGGTCCAATCTCAATTTGAACCTTCACCAGCCGATTTCGGAAAAAAACAATGGTAGCAGCAGCAGCAGTAGCAGCAGCAGTAGCAGTTGTGGAAGTGGCAGCTTTGACTGGCACCAGACTGCTATGGCTAAAACACTGCAGCAAGTTTCTCAGAGCAGAATTCTTCCTGAACCGAGTCTTTTTAGCACAGTTCAATTGTACAGACAAAGCAGTAAGCTTTATGGCTCTATATTTACTGGAGCCAGTAAATTCCGCTGTAAAGACTGCAGTGCTGCCTATGATACTTTAGTAGAATTAACAGTGCACATGAACGAAACAGGACATTATCGAGATGACAACCATGAAACTGATAACAATAACCCCAAAAGATGGTCGAAACCTCGTAAACGTTCTTTGCTTGAAATGGAAGGGAAAGAAGATGCCCAGAAAGTATTAAAGTGTATGTACTGTGGTCATTCATTTGAATCTCTTCAAGATTTGAGTGTTCATATGATCAAAACAAAACACTACCAAAAAGTGCCTCTGAAGGAACCTGTTACACCTGTAGCAGCAAAAATTATCCCAGCTACTAGAAAGAAACCATCACTGGAGCTTGAACTTCCCAGTTCTCCAGACTCCACAGGTGGGACACCAAAAGCAACAATCTCGGATACCAACGATGCACTTCAAAAGAATTCTAATCCTTACATTACACCAAATAATCGCTACGGTCACCAGAATGGGGCCAGCTATGCCTGGCACTTTGAGGCAAGGAAATCTCAAATTCTGAAGTGCATGGAGTGCGGCAGTTCGCATGACACTCTGCAGGAGCTCACGGCTCACATGATGGTGACAGGACATTTTATTAAAGTCACTAACTCTGCCATGAAAAAAGGAAAGCCTATTATAGAAGCCCCATCGACACCAACGATAACGTCCTTAGTAGATGAGAAAGTCCAGTCTGTGCCACTAGCTGCCACCACTTTTACATCTCCTTCCAATACACCCTCTAGTGTTTCCCCTAAATTAAATGTTGAAATAAAAAAAGAAGTAGATAAAGAAAGAGGCATTGCTGATGAGAAAATGAAGGACAAAGAGAAGTCAAGTGAGGATGAGGAGAAATATGATATCTCCTCAAAATACCATTACTTGACTGAAAATGACCTAGAAGAAAGCCCTAAGGGGGGATTAGATATATTGAAGTCTTTAGAAAACACAGTTACATCAGCTATAAACAAAGCCCAGAATGGCACGCCAAGCTGGGGTGGCTACCCCAGCATCCATGCTGCCTATCAGCTGCCTAATATGATGAAGCTATCGTTGGGTTCATCTGGGAAGAGTACGCCATTAAAACCTATGTTTGGAAGCAATGAACTAGTATCACCAACTAAAAACCAGCCCTTGGTGTCTCCACCAAGCAGTCAGACCTCGCCGGTGCCAAAAACAAACTTTCACGCCATGGAAGAGTTGGTAAAGAAAGTCACCGAGAAGGTGGCTAAAGTGGAGGAGAAAATGAAAGAGCCTGAGGGAAAGCTTTCTCCAATGAAGCGTGCGACGCCTTCTCCGTGCAGCAGTGAAGTCAGCGAACCGCTTAAGATGGAGTCCTCCAATGATGGTGGCTTTAAAAGCCAGCAGAACAGCCCAGTTCCTCAGAGAGATGGTTGCAAGGACAGTCCAACTGTAGAACCTGTGGAAAACGGGAAAGAACCCATTAAGTCCATTGTAAGTTCCTTAAGTAGCAGCACAGCTATCATTACTGATCACCCTCCCGAACAGCCATTTGTAAACCCATTAAGCGCACTGCAGTCTGTCATGAATATTCACCTTGGGAAGGCAGCAAAGCCATCTTTGCCTGCCTTGGATCCAATGAGCATGCTTTTTAAAATGAGCAACAGTTTGGCGGAGAAGGCTGCAGTGGCCACCCCACCTCTACAGTCCAAAAAAACAGACCACTTAGACCGTTATTTTTATCATGTCAACAATGACCAACCCATAGATTTGACGAAAGGCAAGAGTGACAAAAGCTGCTCTTTGGGTTCAGCGCTTTTGTCATCCACATCGACATCTTCTGCATCTTCTTCATCTACAGTGACAACAGCAAAGACATCTGCAGTCGTGTCATTCATGTCAAACTCGCCGCTACGCGAGAATGCCTTGTCAGATATATCTGATATGCTGAAGAACCTGACAGAAAGTCACACATCAAAATCTTCCACACCTTCCAGCATATCTGAGAAATCTGACATTGATGGTACCACAATAGAGGAACCAGAAGAGAGTACACCAGCTCAGAAAAGGAAGGGACGTCAGTCTAACTGGAACCCTCAGCACTTGCTCATATTGCAGGCCCAGTTTGCAGCTAGTTTACGGCAGACTTCAGAGGGGAAATACATCATGTCAGACTTGAGCCCTCAAGAAAGAATGCACATTTCCAGGTTTACGGGACTTTCGATGACCACAATTAGCCACTGGCTAGCCAATGTGAAATACCAGCTCCGAAGGACGGGGGGAACTAAGTTCCTTAAAAATTTGGACACTGGGCACCCAGTGTTCTTTTGTAATGACTGTGCTTCACAGATCAGAACTCCTTCAACTTATATCAGTCATCTTGAATCGCATCTGGGTTTCAGGTTAAGAGACTTGTCCAAACTGTCCAGTGAACAGATTAACAATCAGATAGCACAAGCAAAGTCACCGTCTGAAAAGCTGGTGACGTCCTCTCCAGAGGAAGATATCGGAACTTCTTATCAGTGCAAACTTTGTAACAGGACTTTTGCAAGCAAGCATGCCGTTAAACTTCATCTTAGTAAAACACATGGAAAGTCACCAGAGGATCATCTTCTGTATGTTTCAGAGTTAGAGAAGCAGTAGCATTTGCTTTTGATTAAAATAACTGTAATTTGCTTTGAGGAAAACTGTCAAAGACGCCTTAAAGCTACTGTTTAGTTCTTGGCACATGTTCTTATTTTAACTCCACAGTCACTCTGGGCTGAACTGTTTTGTATAACTGTACAGTGTTTAAATAGAGGTGCATAATCAGCTGTTGTTACTGGTAAAATATGAAGGTTAAAATGCAGTGGTAAGTGTTTGGAACTTTGTGTAAATTGGATTTAGTTGCTGTGCATCCCTCTGATGCATCAAGCTGCATGCATTAACAGACAGTTTAATTAAGCATTTATAACTAATTCTGGTGCACTTTTTTCATGTGACCTAAGTGTGCTGGTATTTCTCACCCTATAATCTTTAGCCCTCTGAGTACTTTGAAGCACTTTTGCATTAATTTGGTAAAAATGTATGGATATGGTTTTTTTAAACCCTTAGCAGCTTAGTTCCGATTACTAATATGAACCTCCATTTATGCAGAGGTGTCTCACACCTTGAAATTTAAAAATATAATTTTCACATTGAAACATAGATGTATATAGTGTATAGATTTCAAAATCTCTTATGGAAAATGTGATTGTGGTTAATGCCATTTTCTTTTTCTTCAGCATTTTTAGCAGCAGTGGGTTTTGTACCTGATAAGCCCCAGGTATAAACTGTACCTATGTATAGTGTATATTTCATTTTTTAGATCTAACAGTTTTTCTTTTAACATCCAAACATTGTAAATTATATGATGAAAGATACCACAGATAGCATTTATAAAATATTCAGAAACATTATTCTTAAAGCAAAGTATGTTTTGTTTTGTTTTGCTATACAGTACATCTATATTAATAGAGGTTCATGTTTAAATTATACATATTTATTAGTGTTGCTATCATTTGTTTATTTTTGGGTTTTTTTTTTTTAACCATCTGAAGAAACAGAAGCCACGGACTGCATTCCTGGCATGCATCCTAACTGTTTTGCACAACATGACTTTTAAAGGTATTTATTAGTAAAAAAAAAAAAAAAAAAAAAAAAAAAAAAAAGAAAAGACAAAAAATAATTCAAAATAAACTCAGTGCTCAAAGGGTTAAATCTATTTGAAAAACTTGTACTGTATTTCCTAAACATTGATAAAGCCTTTAAAATGTTTGTACTGTAATACTTTGCTTAAAAAGTTATGAGGCATTCTGTGATATAACCTCTTTTACTTATTTATAAGCACTCTTGGTTGTTATTTCCTATTGTAGAATGCCTTTTTATTTCAATTGGTAACTTTCTGTTTTGTTCTGCCTAATTATTCTCCCAAGATTCCATACTGCAGCTTTATCTTTAGGCATATGAAAGGTAACCCGTGGTTACCAGCACACTAAGTGATTCTGTTCGTCTCCATTTTTGGCAGTTAATTTGCAGAAGTAACTGACAGCTGACACCATATGAGAATCTATGTATAAAATATTGGCATGTAAACAGCACAGACACTGTAATGCACTCTGTGCCCTGTTTTGTTGTTGACAATGAAGCACCATTATATGACTCTTCATATAACCTTTTTTTCTACAGCAGCATTAAAATTGTCTTTTTGCTATAATTTTGTGTTGCGTTCACAATTATGTCTGAAATGTGCTACGACTAACGAGCACATTAAAATTAAATTGTATGCTATCTGTTTATGACTGAAGCTTGAGTAGGTTTCTTCATCTGCCAGGTGCTGGCAGTCAAAAGCTGCACATAAATCACTGGAGTTTTAGTGAACTTTAGCATTTAAAGAGCAGGGTAGCACTTATTCAAAGGCTGCATTAACAGATTTTTTTTCCCCCAGCAAAGATAAATGAGTATTATAACTCCTTTTTGAACATCAGGTAAGGGTGACTGTGAAGACGGGGTTTATAAGCAACGTGTAGCAAAGCAAATAGGTGTTTTGCTGTGCTGTGTATTCGCTACTAGCACGCGTTCCCCCTGAGTATATTGAGCAGAGTCTGCAAGTGGCACCGGTGGGTATTTCACAGCTTAGAGGCTCTCTTTTCCATCTACCCAGCATTTCAAATGACAGGGTTAGGAACCTGAGTCCAATGGCTTCGAACTTTGCGATTTTGAAGGGATTCCTCTTTACAGCCCTACCTGCTGTTGTACAGCCTTCACAGCAGACAGCGAGAGGGGAAAAGAAGATGAACAAACACATGCCGAACACAAACAAGCGGGAGCATTTATATCATAATGACAGACTTTTACTGGTGTTGACAGGTCATCCCATCAAAACCATTGCAAACAATTTGCATCTCCGAAGCACCTATATTACTATGCATGTAAATAATGTCTTTTGCCAGTCAGGTGAATTCAGGAGTCTGGAGATGGTTACGTGGGAACCAAAACCACCATTACAGCACTTAAGAATCATGCCTCAAGTAATAACTAGCATCCAAGTGTCAATGTACAGAATTTCCTTTCCTTTTTTTTTTTTTTTAAATCCCCTGTCTTCCAGTAAGAAACTAATTCAATCTTTGGTTCTTTCTGTCTGTCTTTCCATCTGTCTTTCTGACCGTTTCCATCTTTCTCTGTAATTGTGAAGGCCAGTACCATGTCTTCAAAAATGTGTTTGAGTGTTCTGTTTGTTCTGTAGCGGATGCTGCTAAGCAGACCTAGTGAATGGGATTAATGATTAGGGCTCTGGGGTTTTTTTTTCCTCCTCTTTTGGCTCACAGTTGTGTCTGATTTTAAGGTCATTTGTGTGTCAATGTTTATGGCCTCAGCTCAAATTCCAGCAATAAAACCGCAGCATGCCGTTTTACTGGTTGACTATACCATCCCAGGAGTCCCCCTCACTTACTTAGGAGAAGCAACCTGGCTAGCTGAAGTCTTTCATGAAGCCTCCCAGGTGGCTGTCCACATTTTTTGCAAATAGATGATCTCAGTCTGAATGCAGCCAAACTTTTTACCTCTACAGCAGAGAATTCCTCCTTTGAAAATGATAACAGCTTAAATATAGTATTTGGTTGCAAACCCGAAATTCACACATAAGGAGACTGGCAGATTATCACATATATTGTCAATCAATGTATTTTTAAGATGCACCATTGACTTATAATAGTAATGCTAGAAGCTCTGTATGGAATACTGTTATCTGGGACAGATAGTCCCGCCTACGGGAGCGAGTAGAAGCAAGAGACGACGGAGTCTATTGCAGTGTTCCTTCTGCTTATTGTTAAAATACAGATAGGGGATCAGTGATTGCAAACACCAAACACCTCTGATGCAACTGCACGTGATCTGGTAGAGGTCTGTTCCTGGGCCCGACTTCCCTAGGTCTGAATGTGCAGTGAGGCGATAGACCAGGTAAAAATTCAGGGAGAAACCACATCTGTTAGTGTGCACCAGAAATGACTTTTTAATACATTTTTTAAATGTGCTCGAAACTTTGCAAATGAATGGTTAGTCAGGATCTGCATATCCCAGATTTATTAAAATAAAGTTCAGCTTGCATTTCAGAACCTCCAGGACTGGCATACCAATGTGATTTCACATTATAAAGAATTTAGAGAATCAATGAACTAGAATAATGTTCTTTTCATCCATACACTGATACGTATATTGGCATGGTAACTATTAGTTCTAACCAAATCACCAACCTAGCTATGTTAAGATAATTTTTTTCCTATTAGACAAACATGAAGGTATGGGTGCAGGATGTTAAAATATGCATCTGAGTTCTCGCTTTGGCTTTGCATTTGATATTTTATTTAGAAATATGCAGATCAAGTGAGAGAGAAAACAAAATGCCTCAAGAAAGAGTTTAAAAATGAAATTGTGATGGAGTGGGAAGAGCTTTAAATCACAGGTGTATAAAGGTGACCCTGGTCTAACCCCACCCAAGTAGTGGCTTGTTGCAGCATACTGTATATCTTCCAGCCATCACATTTACGCAGTATCTTAAAATAACATTTGTGATAAATGTGCAATTTAACTAATTTATGGTGCTATGATGTGCTCAGGGCTACATGCAAGATGAAAATCTTAAATGGAGCTTGAACAGCTCACTTCACAACAAGAAATCAATATGCCAGATCTTAGAGAGCTGTTCACTGGAGTCAACATTTAGCAAAAAAAAAACCCAAAAAACCAAACAGTGAATGTATCTTTAAGTTTTAGTGAGTAAGAAATCCATAATTAACTGAAATATGACTTTTAAGCTAGTGTAAGGAACTGTTTCTGAAACCGAAACCTTTCTAGAATCTTCATTATATTTTATTTTTGTATTAAAATTGAAAGTATATTGTTTTAATTACACAGTTGCTTTTGTGGTAAACACCATGTGCGATTTTTTATCCAAACCAAACCAGATTAGTGTTACCAATATGGGAATTATCTGTTGCATTTTAACATGGCTATGTATCTTGCTATATAAAGCTAGTCACAGATATGACTCTGCATTTTATGACAGCAAAAAATTTGGCTATACTTTGAGATTTAAAAAAGTACTGGCATGTATTGAAGGGAAGAACCATCTGATTTTGCAAGTTCTTATTCCAGCTGCAACAGAAAATGAAGTAACTGGGGTGCAAGTGGAACAGAGACAACTGGTAATAAAGGTAAATTTAATTAATAAACTTTGTATTTTAAAATACACCTATATAAGAGAGCCTTATATATTTCCAAGAAAAATATCAAATTATTACAATTATTTTTGCCTGCTTTGTTGGCCTAGCTTTTTGTTACAAGGATATGTTGGAGCTTTGCTAAGTAGTCTGTTACTCACGCTGCTCCACAGAGCTGAAATACAGGGAATGGTCAGAAAACTAGTATTTATTGAGCGAAGTAGGAGGGGGAAAAAAAAAAAAGTGTGTCAAGATTACTTGGCTTTTAAAGTCACTGGATTGTCCTTGTAGCAAGGGATGAATACTTAATACTTGACTGGACAGTTACTGTTTTAGGAGTGGAAGTACAGATGTGTGACTCCCTTGGGTATTGCTAGTAAATATATACAATTGCCAGCAAAAAAACCCCAGTAAATGCTCTTCTCCTGGGACTTTGTGCCAAGATGTGCCTGCCAGACCTTGGTTGACCTGCTGTAGGTAAATGAGAGAACGAGATAATTACAGCACTGCCACCTTGAAATATGAAAGCGTCTCTGTTGTTAGGGGTATGGTAGCAGTGAATTTTGTTGAGTTTCCAGTAATTATCCTATAATAATGAAAAGCTTGTATATGTTTAAGACTACAATACTACAGCCCTCACTGAAGACTATTTGCATAAGACGTCAATTTTTTGCCAGTGAAGGAAGAAAGAATCGGGGTCATTTACAGGAGGGAGCAGAATTATGTATTAACGCATCATTATATATGTCTGTTACAATCTGTTTTCAGGCCTTGGTTTGGGGCAATAATTTTAACTAAATGTTCAGCATGAAAAAGATGACTTAAGTTTTACTAACATGTAGCTCATGCTGTATTCATTATCTAGTACATACACAAAGACAGTGGTGGTGTTACATAAATTAATTTTTAACATGTAAAACCAATCTTCCTTTATACTTTGTATCCAGCTTATGTATTAGGGTAGGGTTTTGTTTGTTTGTTTTTCAGCAGTATATCGCAACATATACGTGGGACACATTAACTTCCTCAGCAGCTGTTGCTTGGTTCACTTTGTCTTATTTATAGCTTGAAGTGCACTTCTGGTTGAATAATCTTTTAAGAGAATTGAAATCAGATAGACTTTTTGGGATAGATGGATATGGACCACTCACCAAGTTCATATATATAACCACTCACCAAGTTCATATGTATTGAAATGAAATTACACAGCTGCAAATCATACTTATATACCAATGTGCCTATCTCTCATTGTAAGAGTGATTAGAAAGTAAAATTAAAAATTACAACCTAAGGCAGCTACACCAAAAAAAAAGAAAATTTTGAGTAATAATATAACAAGATATTTTCTGTATATCCTGGTTTTAAAATTCTGAGTTTGTTTTGTCATAGAGCGAGCAGAAACAAGTAAAAAATGGCAGTGCCAGTCACGGCCCTGTTTCCCAGCTGGGGACAGGGGGTGGGTGGTGGAGCTCTTCACACTGATAGTGATGTCTTCCATACCTGGGGTAACGGGTTTACGTGCCCCTCGCATCACCCGCTGCACCACGTTTGGGTGAGAATGGACATTTCTTTGCTGATACGCTTAAACTTTGCAAGTGGCCTAGTAGACTTCGTAACCGAATGGGTACCTGAGTTTCTGATTCCTTGCCACTCGATGCCTGAAGTAAGGACTTTGGTCGCATGGAAAGTGAATTTCAGGTGATTTGGCACAGTGGAAAAGACTGTATTAGACCTGTCAGTGCTGTTCCACTCCCTGTAGAGAAGATAGTGTCTTTTTTTTTTTCTTTTTTAAGTATCAAAAATACAAATTAAGAGAGTAACTCTTAAACTTTCGTATAACTTAAGAATGAAAAATAGTTCTTTGTTGAGCTTCAACATACCACATTCATTCTTGCGTGGTAGGAAACAGGGGACATGTTTATAGCCATCGTAGTTGTGAGTTAGTGACCTTTCTAGCCAAGTGAAATGAAATTACTTGAAAATGAAATTCTTTTTAATTGGCATATTTGTAGGTGTTGGGGAAAAGAAGAGGACTTGCTAAAGTGTGTGCGTAATACAGAGCCTGTGAGGAACTGTAAGAAAAGCCTGAAGCCTGTGCTCAGATGCAAACCTGTGCACAGAGAGGCAGAATGAGGTAGGTGTGTCGGGAAGCAGAGTCATATTCTCGGCTTTTTTTTTTTTTTCTAAACTGGAGGTACACTCACTGCAGTTACGCCTCAATGACCATGAAACCGAGTCGGCAGAAGCTGAAGGACTCCGCTCCTGAAAGCCTCATCAGGACTTGTCATCGCTCTAATGAATATCATTTAAATTGCTTTGTATATTGGTGGAGTTTGGATGTCGATTTAATTTGTGCATGTGTTTGAGTTCTTCTGCTTGGCTAGGCTAACAGAGAGCAACAGCCTAATGAAAAGTGAGTTGGTGACAGCGTGATGAGCCCCAACCCAATCAAATGTGTTTGAAAGGCTGTTTTGACAGGGATCTTAAAAGTAGATCTAGAAAAGAGGAGTAGTGCTTCAGTTCAGTGCAATTGTTTCAGGCTAAGATTACTGCTTTTTGTACCTCTGAACGGCTGAAAATTTTCTGTGTGCACTCTGGCTTGTGCTAAAACATGAATTCATCTCAGGATTGTGTTTAAAGGAGCCCAGAAGAATAGGCTCCCCCTGTTAAGTGTCTCTGGAAATTAATGGAGTCAAAACACAGCTTTAAAAAAGTCATTATTGGGGTACATGAGTAATTGGGAAGCAAGAAATGGCTTAACCAGGGGTTACAGTGTGCATCTCCATCTCCAGTGCTGTGTTGCACAGGGCAAATGGGAAGAACAGCAGCAGATTAACACTGGAGGGCAGGAACTGGCCGGTCAGGGCCAGCTGTGGACTTCTCTGCATTAATTCCCATTTACTGTGCCGGGAAGTTGAGCATGCAGTGTCGCGGAGCTACAGAGAAGGGCAGAGCAGATGGAGAAATTCTGCAAAATGTATTTCAGTGCTCTTGTAGGTATTGCGGGGAAAGTGTGGGGACAAGAAAAGCTGACCATCAGCAGCTCGTACTAGCTGTGGGGAGGGAGGCGGGTGGGACTGAGAAAGTCCTTCTCTCCTGAAGGCTGTGGCTGTACGGTACAGAGAGAGGAGGCTCCCTGGGGGGCACAGCCTGGCTGGTACAAGCAAGGCTGGCCCTCTGCACCACAGAAAACCTAATCTTCAGTGTGGCTGGGACACTGCTCTCCACTCACCATCAACTTACCTGAGTTACCATACTAGCAGTATAGACGCAGTCTCGCCGGGGGATGACTAGAAGCGGGTGAAACAGCCACATCAACCCTGTAAATTATACTAATTCTTCTAATCTCCAGTAAAATGTTCACTTTTTGCCTCTAACATATGAATTTGGAAGATGAAAGAAAAATAAGGTCTTGATTTTTATTTGCCACTATGAAGACAAATTGATTTCCAAAACAGAGCTGCTGTCAGAAAGGGGAATAGAGACTAGCGCTTCTCTGTCATCTCTGAAGACTACAGAGCACTCCTGCGTGGTAGCCTGTACTTCACAGGGCTTCAAAATGGACAACGGGTTCCTAAGCATTAAACAAAAAATAACGCAATTTTAAAATTTCATGTGAAAACTGAAAACCCAACAACAACAATAACAACAAAAGACCAAGGGAGGGAAATTGGGTTACAAGAAAAATCTACAGTCCGGATACTCTTATCTAAGAGATGATTAATACATCAGATAAATTGTTCAGCAATGGTTCATGCAAACAGACCCTCTATAATTCTGCCAAAGTCAGTGAGATCAATGTGCTCTGCTGAATGATTGTGGCACTGACCACTCAAAAGAAAGCACCTAAGGGCAGCTGTAACTTATGCTGATTTCATACCCCTCATGATTTCAAAATGTATGAGATTCTCTAGCTCCCTCTGAACCGAATCCATGTGTAACCTTCAGGAGATTCTTGGTCCTGTTTTGGGAGTGAGCATGACCCTTTCCTTCTTCATCGGCCCAGATTCTGTAAATGCCATATGCTTCTTTTTAATGTGGTAAGCGTTTTAATACAACCATCACCCCAGACAGACTAGTTACCATCAATAATTTGAATGACAGGGCTTTGGTATGCCTCTTAATTTCAACATGGGATTTGTGCAGGGTGCAAGAACACCCAAAAAACCAAACCAAACAAAAAAAGAAATATGTGATACAAAACGTGTGTAAGTCTCCAGCAAGAAACGATGAGATTTTTAAAAAACCCACAAATTCAGAGCATGTGTTTGAGTATTTAAAGCTAAAAATATAAATTAGGTATTGAAGAAGCACAAAGCACCCACTTGTACTTCCTTAATAGGGCTTTTATTAAAGGCACTAGAAGAGATTCCAAGGAGGCAGAGATCAAAACGGCGGTCTCATCAGCTATGGTATATTAGCAGCTTCTCAGGAAGCACTGAACAGCAGGCAAAACCACACTAACCCACAGGTGCGGGCACATTATATTGTAAACAGTTCTGATCCCATAGAAACACTCGGCACATGTAATACTCCCTCTTAGCCTTCTTGCCTGCACTCTGAAAGCTGCTTTAACCCCTCTTCTGCTGGACACAACCCAGAGCGTGGCACACGCCCTGCTTTGTAAGTGGCGTGCTCCACCGTCACCTTTTCCTCACTGCCCTCCTCGGAAAGCCTTGCTATTGGCCATTTGCTGTGTTTTCTTGCAAACCTGTTTGGACCTCTCTTCTAAGAGGTTTCTGTATGCAGGATGACAAATGCCACAAACCTATCAGAGACACCCAGCACCAGACCACTGATGTTTCTGACCCACCTCTCCCCTCTGTTCTACAGAGCTGTTCCCTGGACAGAAACGCTCTGCTGGGCACCTAGGCTGCCCTACAAGTAACAGGGAAGGTCTCATGGCCGAGTAGGGATTTTTGAAGCTGGTCAGACACGCAGCAACATAACCAGGTACCTAGAAACGAAATACTCTGGGGAGTAGCTGAAGCATCTGTGCTACCACTCTTGGCTAACAGAGCCCAGATAGGTGCTGCCTGCCATCTGTTAAGCATCCCAGCTGCAAACCCTCTCCTGGAGCTGAAGACCATAGCATCCCACCTTGCAGCCCTGCAGCCAGAGCTCTCCCTTCCATTCACACTTTGCTCTAATCCAGAGAAGGCTTTCCAGCAGGCTGAGCTCCTCCCTGGCTCTCAGTGCATTTTCTTTCTTAACCCAGGCAGCGGGTGTCCCCCAGCCCAATTTGGACCAGACCCCACAAGCCCCCTGCTTTCTGGCTCAGCCCACCACACCTCACCTCCAGGCCACCAGCAGCCAAGGAGATTGGCATGCCCCAGCTGGCAGAAATTTAGCTGCTTACTGAGTTAAATAGGAGCCGAGAGGGGGTTTGGAGAGCATCAGTGATTCGTGTGGCAGGCAAATAACATGCCTAATGACACCAGCCGCTGGATTTCCCTGCTAGTTGCCCTTATAGGAAGTGCTGCTTGTTGGACTTCATAGTCTTCAGGGAAGAAGGCAAGTCCTGTGAGTTGCTACCTGTGAGAATTTAGACTCATAGATCTGTCAAAGAATTCTTACACTCATTTTTAATGTTCAGCCTGAGATAAAGGCTTGATGTGCTATTCTCTTTCTTTTAATTACGGGCTATTTTACTTGCTCCCCTGTATCCCCTGTAACTTTGGCTCACATCTGTTTAACAGTGGGTACACAGCTTCCCCCCCCGTCCCCCTGTTAGGTTTGTTCTGTTTTCTTGAAAATGCTTTGCATTTTTGAAATGTGGAGAGAAAAAATGAGGTTTTAATAGAATTTTAAAGCAGCTCAGCTGTGCTTTCTTGTATTTTAAAGTTATACAATGAAAGTATCTATACAACAGCTCATAAAAGAAGAAGCTTTTTTTTATTGTTTTTTGTTGTTTTGTTGCTGTTAAGGCAAAGTAGTTGATGTGGCAAGCAGGTGGCATGACACTAAGTATACATGACAGCATATATGTAATACCATTTTCTTTAAGGAAGCTTGTATGCTATTTCTCATTGTTGAGTTAAAGGTCAGGGTGTCAGGTGACTTCTGCAGCAAGAAACAATTCTCCAAGCTGCAAAACTTCTGCTGAAGTTGGTGACATTAAGAAAGATGGAGGCAAATTGGAGAGAACCCAGAGGAGATCAACAAGAATGATTAGAGGTTTTGCAAACATGACCTATGAGGAAAAGTTGAAAGAATTGGATTTGTTTAGTCTAGAAACAAGAAGTCTGAGTAGGGACATGATAACAGTCTTTAGCTATGTTAAAAAAAAAAAAAAAAAGTTGTTATAAAATGGGTGCTGATCAAATGTTCTATGTGTCTACAAGGGCAGGACAAAAGTTAATCCGTTCAATTTGCAGCAAGGGGCATGGAGATTAGATTATCAAGGGGAATGTGACTCTAACTGCAAGTTAAGCACAGAGCGGCTTGCAGAGGAGTGCAGTCACCATTGCTGCACCTTGTGATGAACTGACGTGGGTGTTCCTGACCTACTTGTGCTGCAGAATAACCAGAAGTTCAGCTTTGAGGGCCCCTATAACCTACAATCCTTTTTGAACATCTCAGGTATGCACGGCTATTGCAGAGTACATTTCTCTTCTGTGAAGTTGCATCTGCTTTCCTGCCATATATTGGGAACGACTATTTTCATTTTAACTATTTTGATGGAGCTTCCATGTCACTTCTGTCAACAGTTCAGTTCATCAAGCTTTTCTTACGCTGCATAGGAATAAATACTAGCTTTCTTTCAGCAGAGGGAGGGACAACATGGCACAGCATCATTGTTGCCTTTGCTAACCATTTTTGACAGGCAGTGAATTTGCCATTTTACACTGTGACTGCCTTCCGTGCTCAGGTGAGGCTGTACTCCTGTAACACTGGTAGGTAGAGTTACTTTAGACACAGCTTCATTTTTTTGCTGGCAGAGGCGTTAAGTTTTCTACATCAATCACGACTATGTTGCTTGCTACTGGAAAAAGGGACCCTTCACTCTTTTTCACTAACAGTACAAACCTTTTCAGTGTTTCAGTGCAGGATTCAGGTTTTCCAAATGAGCTCCCTCATTTACGCTCGTAATACACGCGTTGTGCAGATAACAGACAGCACCATTTAACCCTATAATATGTAGTACAACATATCCTGCAGTACAGCTGGAGTCCTAGTTACTCCTCAGGGAAGCCTATTATAGCAGCACAATCCCATGTATCAGTAATAAAGTGTTTCAGAGACTCATAGGAATGTTAATAAGTTTGAGATAAATACAGCATGCTAACATTTGGGCCCCGTTACTAAATTTTACTTTAATTTAGCCTTCACTGCTGTATTTTCAGCCAGGGCTCACAGTTTCATAGGTCTTCTCCAAGCACAGACACAGAGAACAGGATTTAAGTGCCAAAACAACTGCTTAAGGCTGCTTGAGAAGTCCTGAGGGCTCCAGAATATCTGCAGGGAATGGATGTATGGGATACAGGACCCACGGGAGGTCCCTGCCCTGCTGGGGAGCAGCTGAAGACCAGGTGAGGCACAACCACCTCTGGGGCGGCTTGACCAGTGGCAGGGCATGTTGCAGGCACAGTACCTAATGCCTTTACACACAGGGTGCCTCTAACACCGTGAAATTTTGTCTTGATCCTTGGTGGACAATTTATTTCAGTTGTTACACTTGACTTAAGGCTCATTCTGTAAAGAAATACCTCCATCTGCTTCTCATACTTTTATTTTTTTAGGCCATTTAGGATGTTCTGCTTTTAATAAGCCTTGGCCAGAGAACTTATGAATAGTTTGTGATGTGTCTAAAAATTAGGAGTACTGTCTTTGTCTTTTGTGGTTTTCTTTTTTTTTTCTTTTTTTTTTAATGTGTAGTGGATATTTTATATCCGTAAATACTCAATCTCTCCCCCTTGCCTCTTTCTCCTTTCAGTAAAGGGCTCACATAGGATGCCCTCCTCAGAGTCCCACTTCCCAGCATGTAGAGATTGGACACATACTCTGAAGTATGTGTTCAGCAGCAATGAGAAGTAGTTATACACAGTTACCTTTTAATCACAGGTCAAGCCAGCGGTCAAAAGATCAGGTAGGTGCCCTGTGAGGAAAGGAAAGGCCAAGGAATGGGGAAGGGGAAAGATTTGCTTAGCAGAGCGAGTCCAGGTCATAGCGAAGACTAGGTCTGTACAGGCTCGGGCAGGAGAGGAACAAGGTTAATTGCTAGAAACTGTTGCTTGTAACGTGGCTAACAGGGGAAAATGAAGCTATTGAAGTAATGTTTTATTTATTTATTTTAAGCTAAGGAATTAGAATTACAGCTAAAGGCCAGATTTCATTATTTGAGTTACTAACTGTCATTCAAGGATTGGTTATTGCTCAAGGACTGACACCACTGTATACCATATTTGATTCTACATACTGTAACTTTGGGTCTTGTGCTGTGCCCACAACCATCCTATCTGAGCATGGTTTTGCCAGAGTTAAGGTCCTTGGAAAGGACAGGATGGAAGGGCAAAGATGAGAAAATATATTTGTTTTAATGTATCTCGATGAAAAATGGAATGAGATCCTACCTTCTTGAAAGTTATTGTTCCTAAGCTTGCGCCAAGGCTCTCCTGAGGTGTAAATTGGTCTTGCCCTGGGGTGGAACCTGAGGCTTACAGGCTTCTTCAGCTGCAGCTTTGCCACTGACAGGGTCCTTCCTAGTTTGCTTACCCACCTACGTGTGTATTAACCCGTACCTTTATACTGAGCCATATCACTAGTGATATGTCTTACAAAAACACAAGCAGTTAATTTTTTTCCGAAGAGACGCAGTGTTCTAGCATTAAAAATTGTAACACAAAATAATAGGGGTTACAGGAAATCAGATTTATTTAGTTCCATTCTCCTGGGAGTATTACATATCATGACCCTCCTGTCACTAACAAACCTACTGTTAAATCCATCAGAATTGATCTATGTTTAGCTATTCATTTTATGTATATTAATTTGAACAGAACATTTATTTGGCTTAAATTTTATTTTCAGTGGTGGAATGTATGTTCCAAATGCAAGCACAGACGATTTGCTAGGATTTAGTTAGGAGGAATGTGGAATGTTAGTTTACAAAGATAATAACTGAGCTATTAAAGCCAACAACCCCTTTTAAAGCAAACATACCATTAAAATATAGGAACAGTTTATAGTGTAAATAAAATTGAGGATATGGATTATTTAAAGATAAAAATTTTAGGGGTAGCTATGAGAAAGTTGAATAAAAATTCACTTAATTGCACCACGTTTTTTTCTAAAGTGAACTTCAAAAATGCAAATAAAGCATGATAGTTTATGGGTGGGGGGAGACAGCTACACAGAGTGATGTTAGAAATTCATTTTACTTATGGAGATGTATAATAGTGATTCAACTTTTATTTTCTAATCTGAATCAGATTTCAGGGGAAAAAAAAATTGTGCCTAAACTCGTAAGTGACAGAATTTATCTTGCTTGTGAATCCATACAGTGGAAAGGGAAGCAAGACATTTGCTTCTAGATCATTCTCCTTGTCTGAATGACAGATACAATAATTCCCTCTATTAGCCAGATCCATTGTCTTTATTTTGCACAGAAGTACTGTATTGCTGAGGTAGACTTCCACTGCTATGCATATTTTAAGGGTTATTTGGCAACACAAGTAAAGCTAAAAGTAGCCTCTTAATCTAATTAATTGACATTTCTGAATCTTGCTTTCACAACAACACATGGTTTCATGTTCTGGGTTTTAGCACTTGTCAAGCTTTTTTGGAGAATGTTTTGGTCAGAATGACAAGATAATTTGTGACTGAGGCTCCAAGCTAGAGAAGTGTTTAAGGCTATAATGATTTATTATCATCACAGAATAACAAAATTTACAAAGCGTTTCATCAGAATTTTTGAAATAAGTTTGCCACCGAGGTAGAAGCATGCAGAGAGGGGGGTGCCTTCCTACAAAAATGCCAGTGTGACTTATTTGTAACAATTACAATGTTAAATTTATTTTGGAGCTCTTCTTGACAGACTTGCAGCATGGTTAGAAAGACAAGAGGTGAGAGAATTGTAACAACCAAGAAGGTAAAACTCTGCCTTTTTTTAAAACAAATACTGTGTGACAAAAATAAAAATAATTAATTATGTGCTTCGTGTGATAAATAATATATACATAGCGACATTAAACTATCAATGTTAACATCTTGGCAGGAGAGACTGAAAACAGTCACACTGTAGAAAGTTTAAAATGGTGAATGTCTGTGCTTTTGATGTTCAAAAATGCATACAAAACTATTTTCTTAAAGGGCAAAATAGGTGATGTTACTGAGTGACAGCACATTAATGGGCTGGCATTTGTGGACTTTCAGGCAACCGCTATAAAAAGAAATAATGTAACAACACAAATTTTTGACTTCATCTTGATTCTGCTAAGTGGGCTAAGGATGCCAGACTTTGAGACAAAATGTCTGACTCTGAATGTGAGGTATTTCCCCTTATTCTCTGTGTTTCTATAATTTGCTTATTATGTAATTAAATACCTTGAAACCCTAGGCATTGGTTAGTTTAGAGAAAGTTGTGACAGCTATTTGACTTCAGAGGCTGGGAATAGAAGCCACTTCTCCAATGCCCTAAAGTGATTTTGAGACTGTTTTGTTCGACTATCACATGCGTACCTTTCCAGAGCAATCTCTTTTTAAAGATGCAGACGTAGCTCATCGAGGGATGAGGTGAGGAGTTAACGTTTGGCAGCAATAGCGTATGTGACATTGTTTAGTGATAACAAAGATAATATCACACGTCCGCAGCAAGCCCTTAGTCTCAAAGGATCACAAAGTTGTTTCTCATAGAAATTAGCTTTAATTATTGTATGTATTTATAAGGCACTAGCACTGTAGTGTCTATGTGCCTTTTCCAACAGCTAGTACACGGTGAACTAATGGCAAGCAACTTTTGAGCTGGCACAGGCAATGACCCCTTGTGTTCCAGGCGTATATATTTTTATTTTAAATTCTCCCTACCCCCGCCACCCCCTTCACAGAACTAGCCAGGCACTTGCATTTAGTGAGTTGGAATGTAAAAAGATGTCTTGCATCTCCTACGAGAGCTTGCCAGATTCAGGCTCTGATGGATTTCTGGCAAGAGTCAGTTCCGGAGCTGAGGACCCACCACAGAGAATATCTATTTATTTAAGCTATTTATAGCATTTCTAAAGAACTCCTCACTGTATTATCTCAGCATGTCACAGAAATTAAAGGTACACCATGAATTAAAGGTATACCACCAGCATCCAGCGCTGTCTGCCAGAAAGCCCTGCAGGGCTTCCAGAGGGCATCCATACCAGAAGCAGAGTGACGTGGTCGTGGCTGGGGACAGGCGAAGGTATGGCATCTAATTGTACACGTGCTGAACACCATGTGGGACTGTGGCAGGTCCAAGTGTACGAGGCAGATGGGTCTGTTCTCCACCAGCCAAAGTTTCTGTGGGGTTCAACAGTCAGCTCAAAATGGAGCTTATTGTCATAGCGGAGCCTATTAATTACACATATGTTTATCCAGAATTTAATTCCGTGCTTGATGATGAATGGAAGCAGTCTTCTAGTGGATGAGCGAGGATGAGAGACCTAAGGTGGCAACCTTGCAGCAGGCAGCAGAAGGAAAATTATTGTAGGCAGTGGCATGCTGAATTGCCCTGTAAATTGGCTGTGTGCTTCCTGTTGCTGCTGAGTGGTCGTTTCTTGCTTGGGTTGGGGAGACCTTGTTTTCACCCAGTCTTGAGTTCCACCACAAATAGAAAAAATAACGTGCCCTCATCCAGGCTCAATGAGAAACAAGTAGGTGATTGAAAGCTCTCCATTTTGCAGTCTAGATGTTGCAGCCATGCTATACGTATCTCGGAGAGAACTCCTATAGATATTGAACATGGGGTTTGTGGCGCTTCTTAAGTGGGAAACCTTACACAGCCACAGCGCTAAGTTTTTTATCCGCTGTTACAAAACAGTCTCATACCTTTTTCTTTTCTACTACCATTAAAGTCAGCAGTATATTCTGATTAAGGTGTGAAAGCAGTTGATTGGTCTGAGGATCAGCAAGCTTGTTTAGATTCTGTTCATTGTCACAGGGAGGCAATCACAGCTCACCCTTTCCCCTCTGCACCCCAAATCAGCTAATGCAGTGGCCAGAAGTGAAGCTGGGGCTCTCTGTATTGGAGCAGTAATGTAATTGCTAGAGTTGGCATTGAACTACCTTCCCAATGATTTTTCCCAGAAAGGAAGTTCAGAGACTAGGTCATAATTGGTAGACTCATTAGCATTAAATTATGTGGGTTTTATTAGGGGCCAGACATTCACTTGTTTAAATGTAGCTGGCATTTTAATGCCTCTCTGAGGGAATGTAATATGTACTGCATAGGCAATACATACTGACTTTTATTGGTACAGACCAAACTCACAGGTGATTGGGGCACCTGCTTGTGTCGATGTTTAAGGCTTGTGCAGCGGGTTAGTTCTGGCAGCGAAGAAGCAGAACAGGAGAAATGAGACAACACCCTTTTTTTGGTTTTTTGTTTTTTGTTTTTTTTTTTTCTCTCCCCCCCCCTTCCTTCCTTGCTTATGTCTGCAAAAGATTGAGAGCCTCTTGCAGGAAGCAACGCTTTTTGCGTGTGCCTTCCCAGGTAAGGAGAACAATAACAATAATAACTATTTATAGGGGATATACTATGATGTTATAAAAGTCAGGTGGCATTTCAGATTGACCATGTCCCTCAGGATACAGCTGCTTCATATCCCCATGAAACTGAATTGCAGCAAGGTAGAGCGCTGTGGCTATCTGTCAACATTGCATGAAACATACAATAGAAACAAAGAAATACACGTTTCATGGAACTTCAGGCACTATAAGATCTCAATTATTCTATGTTTTAACATAAGCATATGCTTCCTATACCAAAAAGCCTTTTGCACCCCACATCCTTTGCAAGATGTGTGTTTCTTAATACATATTAAAGATGAATAAATTATCCAGTGACACCTGTTGTTTTTATTAAGAGACAGTGATTATTGGTAAATAAAACCTTTGTCAATGACTGATCTGTTTGTTGTTTGTTTCTGCCCCCCCCCCCCGCCCCCCCAAGCTTTAGTGGTACTTTTTCTGAGGCTTTTTATATGTCCATTTGGCTTAACACTTGCGATGAATCAAAATTTGTCTTTCTTTAAGCAACTTATCTGCTCAAAATCTTGGAGTATGTGACAGTGCATATTTAAATTCAAGAAGAAAAACAAAGGTGGAAATAAACAGACTGCTCCATAGGGGGTTCCCAGGAATTGAAAGATATGTTGTGCACCTTAGGCTGATCCAATCACACTTGGATTACCTGGAGAATTGCTGTGTGGTTAACTAACTTGCTGGGTGATATGGGAAAGCAGTCTCTCAGAGTGTAATTAAATGATAAGTTCACATTCAAGGGACAATTGCAAGTTAGTGAGACTGTCATATACAATGCCAAAAATAGACTGTCTCATGATGAATACCCTTATTAACAGCTACACTGCTCTGTGTTCATAGTATATGGCTGGGGACTTGGTCCTGTTGGTTAAAGACCTCCCAATAGATTTTAAACGAGATTCATATAAAAGATGACTACATCTGAAAAGTAAATACATTACATACTTTTAGCCCACGCTGGTGTGGCTGTTAATCATGTGTTAATAGTTGAATCTGATGTGGATTCACACCTTTATTTGATGTAATAAAAACTATTTGTTAACGGAATGCAATGATAAGAACTTTGTTATTACAAGGAGAAGGTGTCTGGGAATAATTTGTGTTAGTTACAAACATCTTTTAAGGATTGTCCTGGTGGCTTTGAAAGATGACACCTCTGCTATTTTGAAGTTGTGTTGTGAGAACTGTTGGTGGGGATTAGTTGTCTTTCAATTTTATCGTACACCTGTTAACTGTTACAACTTTTCCTCGAACTTTATGCTCTGCCAACACAAACACCCTCGTTCAGCCAGTCCTTCCTGTCACTGAGACGAAAGGAGTCTTCCCGCAGCCCTGGGAGGTGTTCCCCGGGTCAGGTGTGGGGGAAATGCGGATCCCTGCTCCAGGCTTGGGGATGGACAGGTGGTCCCTTGGGCAGCCCTGGCTGTTTGTGTCCAAGACCCAAAGCTCCAGCTTCCCTGACAGTTTTCCCCAAAGCGAAGCCCCTTGGCACTGTGCTTATGGCAAGATGCTCCAAGCCATAAACCAGCTGTGGTGCACTGCACCAGCTTCCAGGTAGATTTACATTGACCTTATTGCAGCCTTGTTTGTTTAAATAACCAGAACCCTATCTGTTCAGTTTAAATAACCAGAACGCTATCTGTTCAAATAAATCATTATCAAACTCTCTGAGTGTTCTAAATGGTGCTAATTTTGAAGTTAATGTTGCAGCAGCATCTCACGTGAAGTCTGTGGGAGCAGCAGAAAAGCTGGATTTGGATGCTTCTGTGGTGTTTGGATCAACTACAGTGATTCAATACTGGAAGAATAACTTCTGTGTCCTCTTATTTCCAAGCAGTTTTCAGATATTGTGCAGTGGGCATTCAGGCCCGCTGTGGGGAGGCCTGAGGGCTGCCAGTGACTCTGCCACAGAAGGCATCACACCTGCTAGCTTTTTCTTTTTTCCTTCTTTTTTCCTTTTCTTTCAAAATCCTGAGGTAAGTTATGCGTTGTATGTTGTTGTTGTTCCTTAGATAGGTTTCTTTTCCTGCCACATGGCTACAGATGGGGGCTGCGAGTTGCAGTTGAACTGAGAGGGGTACTGGGAAGGCGGGCAGTGTGTTACATGCCCGGGCTCCCTGTGGGGGTAATGGCTGGCGTGGGGCAGGGCTGACTGTCCCCATGCTTCCTCGGTGCCCAGGGGCCCGTCCCCAGTGAGAGGAGTCCCCATGGTGGCATGAAGGCCACCTTGAAGGTCAGCTGGTGGCCGGCTGCCGGCTTCAGCGCAATTCCCACCACCCTGTTTTAGATGCGTGTATCGCACTTCCTGAGTCCAAGATTTCACTGTGTGCTCTAAATTAGCTTTCATTTTAATAAAAATGAGAGCATGTATTCACTTCTGCTGAATGTGCATCTCCTGTGTGGAGTGGAGCTGCTGGAGTGTCCTAAGCTTGCTTATTTGTATTTAATATCCAGGAAGGAGCGTGTGAGGCTGAGGCTGAGCAGCTGGTGCTGCTACAGGTTTCCTTCGTTCCTGGTAAGTAGAATTTTTTGGTTTCTTAGGCTTAAAAAAGCTCTCAGTGAGTCTTTCGGACCCCACAGGTTGCAGTATCCCTGGCAGACTCCTCCGTGTGCCGTGGCTGAGGGCTTGAAGAAGCGCTGTGGAGTGGCGCTGGTGACTGTGCTTGTGCCACTGGGTGCCCTCTGTGCTGAAAGGTGGAAGGCAGCACAGTGCGTGACTGTGCTTGATGCCTCGCTGGGAACACCTCCAAGCCGTGTGGCTGCCCCATAGCAGCGAGTTTATGTTATAGAGCAGCTCCCTTCCTGAAGCCAAAGGGTGCTTTCCTCTGGTTCACCGTCTGAGCTTTCTGCGGTGGTGGCCCCAGACCCTTGGGCTTGTGCTAAGAGGAAGGACAGGTGTCAACGAGCAGAAATAGTAGGGATGGAAAGAAAGCTTATTTTCTGATAGATGGAGTGTAGCAAGCTTTATGAGGATGGGGTGGAGGGAGCATATTTATACAGCTTTCTGCTCCACAGAGCCCATTTTGCTGGGGCCCAGATCCTGTACATGTGTGGCTGGTGCTTAAGAGGTGCAGAGTGCCATTGTGCTGTGCTTCCAGACCAGAGGGTCTACAGCCACACAGAGTGGGGCAGGTCAGCTGGAATTTAGTTAAGACTGAGATAATATATGAAACAGGCTGGAGGAATGTTAATAGTTTTGTCTGCGTGGTTTATTAAAATTTTCATCATTTTCCATCTTAACCGAAAAATAGTACTACCAGCTGCACAAATACTATGGCATTCACTCGGTGCTGACTCACTCAAGGAATAGTGCGGACCCTGCAGAATTAGCTGCAGTGTCTTTTTACAGCGATGTAAAGCTCGGGTTCTGTAAACTGCTGCCCGTGGACCCTTCCTGGAACAAATTCTGGGATGGGAGTGAGGGAAAGTGTCTCAAATTTATTAAAGATCTCTGCTTATACTCTATTTTACCTACTTGTGGGACTTTTCCCTTACAAAGTGCTTCTGCTGAAGATTATGACATTTACATGCCAATGGCTCATGTTTGGTATAAGTAGTATAATTATATTTACTTTCTTGTTGGGTGTGGGTCAAGCTGAGGATGTTCCAAGGCTACAAAAACCATAGGTAGGAGGATTTCTGACTGTAAGACCTGCCTTTGCACTTAACCTCTTAACAAAGAAAATGCTCAGAGTTTAGACTACTGCATAAGGAGTTAAATCACTTGTATTTCTCACTGTCAAATAGCTGGAAGAAGGTGGTGGTGGTGGAAAGATAAAGTTATTATCTGAAAATCTCAAAACTTCCTAGGAGATTTGGGCATCCTAATTACACTGAAATGTGACTGAAATATAGCTAGGTTGCTGTGTGCAGAATGAACCCGATTTTACACTTCTTTTAAAATATATGAAAGCATGGGGAAAGAGGATGTAAAAATGTTTGTGCAAAAAATGCTTTCAGTGTGATTCATGTGACATAAATCCAAGGTGCTAGTGTATTTTTTCATTTTGCGTTTCAAGGTCACGTGTATCTCATTCACCTGATAGATGAAGATACCCTTCTAGTTGTACTTCTTGAAACAACTTACTGCAATAAACTAGCTACATTACTAGGGGTAAGGAATTGCCATACTTGGGAAAATTGAGAGCTGTTGTTGTGGAAAACATACACAAGCAAGGTTTTGCTTTTCTACAGGCTTTCTATTTTGAGCATGCTCAGTGGCAATAAATTTGTATTGCCATCTTTTACATGCATGTAGGTTTTGCAAGCCAGCAGGAAGTTATTAATCTATCGCTTACTATTAAGATGACAGTGATGTTTAGATCCAGAACTCAAGTAGAATGTGCATCACAATTGGATGCTGCTGGATAACAGTCCCAGAAGCTTCGTTATGATATGTGATGGATCTATAAGACAATTGTTTCAGGGCACTTTTGTGTATATTGTTAATATGATGCATGATGACATGACCAATTATAGTAAGCTAATGTTCAAACAGCATGTCACAACCTGTGTATCAATGTATTGGATCTCTTCTCTCAACAAACAAATGAAACTGAGCAAGATGAGATGAAGAGTCATTGACCTCATAAAAGGTCAAAATCCTTTTATACTGACCTCCCTACTACAACATAATTATTGGAACATTATTTAAATCTGTGAGGAGGAGAATTAGCTTTAATCTTGAAATGTGTGATTTGGTATGTCAGAAAAAAGCATGTCTTACGTTTCCAGAGGTGGAAAAATTAATCTGTGGTAGAGGTTGTGGTGCTAGAAGTGTTTCCAAATTCCTATACGCAGCCAGCTGTGCTCCCAAAAGAGGTGGTTTGGCTCAGGTGAGGAGAAACCACAGCCTTGCTCCTCTCGCCTCAGGGCAAACTAGGAAAACTAGCAACAGAAATTCCCCTTGGGTAGTGGGTGTGGGAACTTCCCTCATTTCTGGGGTGAAGTGGAACGTCAAGTATGAGCAGTGGTCCCTTTTCGTGCCTGGAATGTGTTTTGAGGGGCAACAGCTCCAGAATAAGTTTGTGACATCTCTCAGCATTGAGCTGTGTGTTTTGAGCTGGAGAAACAGGCCTGTCTGATCTTCATTGGCTAAGTATTGTGAACAGTGACTTCTCTTTCTATAAAGGCTATCCTTGCAACACTTACCTTGGTGTAGGAAAGCATCTTGTTTGTTTGGCTCTTACATGCATGGTGTAGATGACAGAAACTGTAGTCTGCTCCCAAGGAAAATGTTCATATATGAAACCAAACTCCTTTGAAGTGACTTACTCCACATCTGTTTCCGCAGACGGCCAAATGCAGTGTGTAGGGCCAGCATTTCAGAAGTACGCGGCTGCAATAAAATGATCTTTCCACTTTAGAATACTTTTGGGTCAGTGTGGTCATTCTGGGCACTTTTGTAGAGGATTTGTGAACTTACAGTTCTGTTGTGTGAGCAGAAACTGTTATGAGGTAACATAAGTTGAGAGGTAACCTTTCAGCAGAATGGTTTGAGTTAAAATAAAGGAATTGAAAAAGAGTACAATGACCAAAAAAATCTATAAAAATGCAATTGCGCTAATATAATTTTATCACTTATTTAAAAATTTAGTCGACCCAAAAGACTACCAAGTGTGAAATTAAGGAACAGCTCCTCTACTTTTATGGAAATCACTCTTCTTCACTTGTCTAATAGCCTGATTTTGTCAGATCATTTATTTCCATGGTTTTAAAATGAGCTTGACAGACAGAATTTTATAACACCACTTTACTGCAAATAAGAACATCATTTTCGCTTATTAAAACTGAAGCTTAGAGAAAGCATTAAAATTAACAGTTCACTCTACTTTAACCTTTTGAATACTACTGTGACTTTACACTCCAGACTATGTGTAAGGAAAGACTCTGTGACTGCTGGGTACATAACTTGAGCAGAGCTCCAAAAGGACAGCCAAGCAAGGAGCTGCTTTGGCCGTACCTACAATCTGCTCACACTTGCCTTGATAACTCTGTCTATGCAAACATTTAAAACACCACTGACAGAAATTAATACTTGCTCTAGTCAAGGTGACTTCAGGCATCAGAACTGTGTAGTGAAGAGAGGCAGTGAATCAGTATGTTATAGCAAACATAGTCTGAGATTACAGGCATGTTACTGCATAGAGCAAACACCATAAAAAGCAGCTTATTCTCCTAACAGATGTTTCACTTTTTGTATGATTTTTCCTTTCTAAGCAATGAAAACTTTGACTGATCTTGGAGGTCACTGACAGATGATGAATTCTCTACTCCATAGCTGGCAGTAGCTCAAACATCATGGCAATGGTGGTGGGACACATCCTCCTCCAGCTTGGCTTGCCTCCAGAGGGGAATGTCATCTTCACAGCTACAGCTGGACCTTATCTGCATTGGGGGTGGGGGGGCGGGGGTGGTGTTCAGTAACGATAGTTTAGGTCAGGTTTTCCCATGCATGTTTGTGCAGCCTTGTTTTGCTCTCCGTTGTGTGCCTGGAGTTACTCATCGCCATCAGTTCTTGCCCTAGTGTTACATCCTTTTCAAAAGCTAATTCAGTGAAGGAGTGGGAGTCCCAGGCCAGGCAGTGTTGCTGTGGCTCAGGCTGCTCCCTGTTAGCCAAGCCATCCTTCTGTTAACACTGGTTATTCCTGGAAGTTAGTGCTGATGATAAAAATAGATTTTTCTTTTAACATTGTCAACCTTTTAGTAGATAACAAGGACAGATCCCTTCCAGGATCTTCACTGGAAAAACTGATTCAGACTGTGGCAAGACATTCGCACCCTTTCTCTGCTAGCCCATACAACCTAAAAAATTAAGGCAGTAGAGAGAGACAGAAATGTGTCTGCCAAATGAGCTGAACTGGTATCTCCCCTCAAAGGCTTCTGTACCTTGGCCCAGGTAGGTTTTCCAAAGTTTCCCAGTACCCAGGATGGGGGGTGAGGGGAAGACTCAAAGTCTCTTTGAGTTTAAATAAAAAAGGAGGATGAATAGGAGAGTTTTTGTTTCTGGTTTTGACTGTGGAGTTAATCAGTCTTTAATCCAACCCTTCTTTTCTTCTCATCAGTGTCTTGACATAAGATTTACGTATACTGTGTAGGTATTTAGGTATACTATTCCTGCCCTCAGATGTTCTGCAGTGGTATACCATGCAGAGCCTTGTTGCTGCTTTTTACTGTGTTTCATTTCAACAGCTAAAAGATTCCTTTACAAACTAATAACAGTGTGTTTGAACCTCTCTAAATGAAAGAACTGAATAATGTAACAGTGTTGACAATGGTCATGCCATGTTGATACAGCCTTTTGGTCTTGTTACAGATCATAACAGTGAGAGAACATGCTAGATGGAGAAAACATAGCTCACAAATTTCTCCAATAGTGTTTGCTGAAAGTCCAGATTTAGTTTGAGTTGTAATTGCTGTATCCTTTCGGTGTGATTAAACCATCATTCCTTGCCTTTAAGGATCAATCCTCTGGACTGGAGGTTAAAGAATCAAATTGCCTCTGTGCCCTGAAGTCTGAGAATCAAATGAAGAAGTTTGCTGCATGGAGACTTCAAATTTTAGTTGAACTAAGTCTAAAAAATGACCAGACAACTTTTTACTGTGATAGGGAATTAATCTCCCATTCCTACAAGAAGTGTTGGACAGGAGAGGCTACATAGAGTGGAGTAAGGTATGGTCCATGTTATTGGAAAAGGTGCAGCCTTGTATCATCTTCATAAATGAAGAAAGCCCCTCAGCAGCCCAGACTGAAATTAAAGTTGGTGGTACAGGAACATCTAGCAGTCTAAGTTTATAGTTCTTCTACGAACTTGATACAAGATAAGGAAAACAAATTTATATCAGGAATCCTTTGACAGCAAGTATGGAAATGAATAAACCTTTAAATTACAATTTCCCATCATTGGGCATCTAAAAAGGACTACTGAGATAAGGTAAAGATATATTGTTGTGAACCACAGCTGTAATAGCCAATTAGCCATCCAGTCAGTTAGCGTGCCAGAGAGGTACCATCAATTCTGAATTAATACGTGCTACAGCTTTCTCCAGTGTACCAAGAGAAATACAGCAGCTGGAGTAACAAGTAAAGATGAGGAGGTGTTGGAACAGCTTGTGAGGCAGGAAAGTTTTTCATTGTGTGATGCTGTTTTGCAAAAAAGCTCAGGAGCAGGAATCATGAATAAGAAATCTTAACATTTCTTCTTGGATTTGAAGTAAGAACTGGAAATCTATGTACTTTTCATCTCAAAACAAGGGCTTTCACATTTCTGGCCTCTCTAGAAAATAGTAAAGCTGAGATTTTAAATTTAGCCACAAGAACTTGAAGGGCTCTTAGGAGGCATCAAGGCTATCCTCTTGCCCCAGGGTGGTGTAACTGATCACTCCTGTGTCATTCCTGGCAGATGCTTGTCTTGTTTTAAAACATCATTTTGGGAAACTGCACAATATGTCCAGGAAATAACTTCCTGTGCTTCACTGTTTTTGCCGTACAACAGTTCTCTCTCAATATCCAATCTGACTCTTCCTTCCTGTAATTTAAACCTGTCATTTCTTGCTCTATTCATTGTGGCTTAGGGCAGCTTTGAATTCACTCCTCCTTTTCTGCAGCCTTTAACGTTACTGAATTTTTATCAGGTTAACTGGTAACATACTTCACTCTTCCCTTTGCTGGCTTAATAGTGCCAGTTAATTAACCTGCTACATTATGGCTTCTTGCTTTATCATTGCATCTAGATTTTCTCCACTTGGATCACACCCTTGTTGAATAAAGGTGCCTCAAACTGGTATCAGCCAGGGTCTTCTCAATACACAGAGCATAAGAATGACTTTGTTTCTTCATTCGTATGTTGTGGTATATGTGTGTTTTTATACACCTGAGTATGTCATTAAACATTCTTACTAGCCCCCAAACATTTTTAGATCTTTTCTTAATTTTTCTGGATCTTCCTATAGCTCAACATGCTTGCAGTACACTCTGGTTTGATCTGTTCAATAGTGTTTTATAAGCCTAACCTTTTATTTTATCGTTCAGGTCGCTGATGAGAGTGCTTAATAGTACCTGATCTAGAGCCCCTGTTTGATGCCTCTTTCTCATTTTGATAGTGAAATATTGGCAATTGCTCTCTAGATACAGTTGTCAACCACTTTTGCAGTCACTGTATTGTATTTTCATCAGCATTATGTGGGGTGTTGCGTTGGAAATCAGGAACAAGTGATAGCTGTTGAGATTTGCTTGAGAGTTCAATGAGTATAGATGTATTAATATGCATTTGGATTTTTTGACTGTTCAGTGAATGGATTCACATTTTTACTGGTGCAGCTGGTGCTTTTAAAAAGTGATGCATAGAAATTCACTTGCTAATGAAAATTGCTAAGATATCATAAAGTAAAGAAATGGGTTATTGGGTTCAGAAAACCAAAAATGACACTGAATCTAATTACCAAAGAGAAAGGTGTGCTGCCGTGAATTTGATTGAGATTTTATGTAAATCCCGTCCAGCTAGTCCACTCCAGCATTTAATTTATAAGTCTAATGGACATTAAGGATGCAGATACTGTAGACTGTGGGTAAGCAGCCACTCTGGTGAGCAGCTAACTTAAGTGAATGACAGACATCTTACCATTTCTACTGTGGCTTTTGTATACAATATTTGGGGTTGGGGATGATCAGAATACAGTGACCCAAAACTTTAGATTCGTGGCAATACTTTTTTTGTGTAGGAAGCAGAGTTTCAAATCCTACAAACATGTCCTACTTAACAGCACCAGTTGTCAAAACAAACCCACAACAACTATCATAAATACAGGAGTAATAGTTGATGTGCACCAGTCACTCATCTGTAAGCACTTAATAGTTTCCCAGCCTCTGAAGTAGCTAGTGGTCTGTTTCAAAACTTAGTTTATGAATTTAACATATCTGCATTCTATAGTTCATTCTGGAGATGAAGCTGTATCAGGTGGAAGTGACAGAGGGGTCTGTGTATTTGAACCGATCCAGCAGACAGCACAATGACCTGTTCTGCTTTCCATGTTGTTAGTCTTTCTGTGGCTCCCAAACCAAAGAGTTCCAGATGTTCTGTATTCGTCAGTGAAATGTCTTCAGAGTTAGGAGAAGAAATTTACCAGTAACATTAGGTTATTCTTTTTTGATCAGAGCTTTTAACAGTCCCAGTTCTGAGTCTGACTTCACGATCTATGTACCTCACAACAAACTCCTTGAACTACACCACTAAGAAAAGAAGCTGGCTCTTACTGTAGGAAGTGTGTACTTACTAAAAGAAAGGCGTAGTGTAAGGGATGTAACTATAATTTGTGCCATAAGCTCCCCACATGTTTTTATGCACCACTAGAAACCTCACTGGTTTTTGCAAGCCTTCTTCCATATCAGTAGAATGAATTACAGCTCAGTGTGTACCCAGAGTCAGTTTAAACTGGGAGAATTTTATATACAAAAGGACAAGACTCTGAAGGTGACATTTGACTCTGTGTTCTCTGTAACACAGTTTATAATGTTGTATAATATGGGTTAACTTGGATATTGTGAAAAAACCCCAAAACTTAAGATGAAGAAAAAACATGAGATTTGCTCAGAGCTTCAGAAACGGGTCAGGGAACAGTCTCCTGGGTTTTGATCTGCTGAAACTCCACTAGCTTCTGTGGATTCTGCTGATTTAGATCATGCAAGTGGCTGGGCTTAGATTGCACTAGTGGTGTTAAGGCATATTCAGGCAAACCCTTTATTCATCAGTTCTGTGATGAGCACTTCATGCATAGCATCTTCTTTATCATTCCTCCCCATAATTCGATGTTAACATTTTCCCTTTCCTTGGTCTTTAAGATGTAAATAATCATCTGATTAAATATCTCTTGAGAAGATTATGCTATGGATAGAGGACTGTCACTGCACCCCTCACAATCAATGTTTCACTTGTTTATGTGATATATGTACACCTGTGAGTAGTTGCCATTACCCTTGATTGCAGCGTGGGAGACTTCTAGCTTGAAACATAACCATGCAAAAATCTGTCTTTTTTTAAATAGTGTCTTTCTGCAAATGCGAAATCAGGGAAATGCACTAACTATAGATAAAGTGGCATTAATGCTGAGAAAAAAATATTGTAACAAGAGTGTAGCAGTCATTGAAAGAGCTTTGGTCCCTCCATTGCTGTTATCATGAGTACTGTGGTTTATAGAGAACATTTCTTAGCAGACAAAATCTTGATTTCTTCCTAAAAATAAAATTCCTATAATGTCTAATGCTAGGTATGCACTGGGTTTCAGTGAGGCATCAGATACCTTTGCTTACAAAGCCTTACCTGAGAAATTAATTCACATAGGCTTCTTGGAAATGCTGCATGTGGGTTGAACACCTAGCTAGGGAGCTGTGCAGAGTGGAACAATAAAAGGCAATGCATCAAGTGTAGGGAAGTTTCCTGCTAATGTAATGTTAAGTCCAGTGTTATTTAACATCCTCATTAATGATCTGAAAGAGGAGAGTAAACAGCTGGTTAATGAAATTCACAGATGATACTAAATTGGAGACATTATAAATATCACTGAGGGCAGCGAAATAATAGAAAGGGAACTGAGATCAGAAACATGCCAAAGAAATAAGGAAAGGAATGTCAGCTGGGACAAATGTAAGGTAATGCCCTGGGGGAAAACGGAAACAAGTCTGTCTGGGAGGGGAAGCATGACAAGCAGTATCAGAGTATTCAAAGGCACCCCAGTTCTGCAGCATAGCCCGGCATGGATGAAACCCCAGCAATCCACAGCAGCTTTGCACTACAATCACAGCATAGCATTAGCAGCCAGCTCCTCTGCACGGCTGGCATATAACTGGTCAGATGCCTCCACCAGAGCTGAGAACTTCCCTCCTCTGGGAAATCCTCTGCTGACCCTTAAACTGGCTTTTAGGCTGTTTTGTGTTGCCACTGAGAGGCAAAACAGTTATAACAGGCTGAGAATTGGACCTGACGGAGGAGAGGGATCATTTACAGTAGCACAAAGAAAGGAAGGCCAGGAGGACAGGACACTAGGGCTACAAAAATATTATTAAAAATGGAAATTTCAGCCTGGATGTCAGGGGAAAAGCTTCTAATGATGAGATATAATTAACCTGCAGAATAATCTTCTGAGGAAGTATTGGAAGCCCTGACACTTGGTTTTAAACACCGAATGGAGGAAACGCTGGAAAACACATGATAGGAAACAATCTAGAGTAGGCAGGGTGTGGGCTACATGTGTGTTCAGCTGGTCTGCTTGGTCTTATCAAAGAGAGATAAAAATCTCTGCCGTCTTTCACTATCACAGAGTGCTCCACACAAAAGTGGTGATTCTGGAGAATTTCTGTACATCTCAGTCACAGAGGCATTTTCACCAAAATACCTTTGCTGCACTATATTGAGATTTATTCAGTAAATGTACAAGCTTTGTTACTTATCTGTGGCTGAATGGATGTCAGTCACAGTGAACACTGTAAAGGAAGAACAGCATTAAAACACTCCTTTGCTCTATATAGCGCTCTTTTTCAGTATGTGTATGTTCTTAGTGCTGTGCTGAGAACATTAAAAATGGTTAGCATGGAAGTAAAAATTTTTTACTACTGTAATTACAACAAAAGGCTACCTGTCAGAAAAATAAATGCAAGTAATCAAACATAGGTAAAAATCTGGCTTTGAACTGGGAGAGCCATTCAACCATGCCGTAAGGAGGCAGAGTTCCCAGTGACGTCAAGCGCTTATGCTAGAGTACGGTCGGGCTATGAACCAAACCCACCACACTGGAGCCAAACACACTGGAATTAAACTACAGCTGTTAGATTGTGCAGGAATGTATATTGTCCTGCAACTTTCCAGATGTTTGCAAGTGAATTTAAGGGGGTAGGTGCATATGTATACCTAGAAGAATGGCAAAAGATTCGTAAAAGGGTGATGAGGAAATGTGAATTATCTGAGAATTACAGAGAACACCTGGAAATGGCTAAATGCAAAATCTGCCCAAGAAAGTTACCTTCTCAGTGAAGTCTCACACTGTAGTGGCTTACCTAGTCCTTCCAGGATTTGTGTGGAGAACCTACAGATATAAGATGTGGATGAAAAGATCTCCCTGCTGGCATGTTGCATACGCTGGGACAAGTGTTTTGCAAAAAAATATGGTAAATCCTTTCCAGCTTGCACTTCCTTTGACTATGAGTTTGGGAGCTTGGCTAATAGTCGATCATAAGTAGGTCTAGTATGAAACTCCTAGGAACATGAGTTATGGCATGGTATTTTCTGGCAAGTTTGCCAGATATGGAAGTACCTAGTTTATGTATGATGGCATCTACTACTTACATGTGTACACATGCAGCTGCATACTGATGTGGTAAGACCATAGTAAATGTATGTTTAAAACGTGCACATGTAAAGTATCTGAGCATGTATCATGCTTGATCAGATGTAGGGTGCACATGAAGCTGTAGGCTCACAGGGCTAAGCAGAAAATCTGATCCCATGCATTTAAGAACCACTCCATTAAGGCTTGCATTTGAGGTATCGTATTAGATGTTGGGTACTACTTGATCATAACAGCTTGACCTGTATCAATTATTTTGTTTTTCTTGTGGATGTGTTAGTGAAACAATTTAGTTTCTTCTTCAGGATGTTTTTCTTTCAGTAATTGCTTGCGTGTGTCTTCTGTCAATTTCCAAATGCACTAAAGAAAAGTTCAAGAGTATAAGCATAGCCTTAATTTTCTTCTGATTTACACCAAATGATGGCACTACACTGAGCCAATTCCAGCAGTGAGGTTGCATCAGGATATAGTTTGATCCTCTGATTGCAGCAGTGTCAGTCCTACTTAAGATAGCAGGCATAAAGGAGCTTTAATTCAAAGAGAAGTTGTTCCCTAAAATTATCTCCTAATGGTGCTGAGATACTGTACTTATCCCAAATACAGATGTCTGTGGTGCCTTAGACATCACAGCATGGTACCTACTGGGTAAACATGGACTTTTAAATAGATCTGTGTGAGTTGATCAAAGCTGCAGATAAAGGGATATTATCTAAAGGATTTAACAATGAATAGGAAATAAATGCCTTTAGCTGAGGGAAGGTGTATGCTGAGTTTTGCTGATGTCATTCTGACAATAAGATCTATGATCTGGAGTCTAGATACCTGAGATGCTTGCAAAGTGCTAAGACGTCGTTGAGCCTTTCTGGCAGGTGAGCGGGCAGGCAGCTGGGCATTGCCGTGCCTTCTGACAGCACCAGCCACGGGCTCTGGCCACTCCGCGCTGCAGTGTGCCGTGCTCGGGTGCAAGTTGTGGCTTGCCCCACACAAGGGAGGATTTTTTGCCCCAGGGGTGTGGCAGGGTTCGGGGAGGTGTGAGGGGCATTAGGAACAGTGGTCAGCCCCTTGCACCGGCGTACCTGCTTGGGAGCAGCTGCAGTGGGCCTCCACAGGGAAAGGCAGGGCTGGAGGAAGGGCTGAGACCCCTCTGTGGCTGTATGGTGCCAGCCCCAAAAGAAAGGAGCGTAGGGAGAGTGGGGGATCAGTGTTTGCCTCACAGTGCCTCAAAACTGCTGCCTTTAACAGCTCCCAGCACACTGATGCAGGCCATGGCTGCTGTCAGACATGTTTGGTGTTTTTTTTACTACAGCCATGCCAGTACAGGGCTGGAAACTTATGGGCAAGGAGGGAATAGATAATCTAAAGACAACTTTGTCATCAGACCCCCAGAATTAAGTAAATGTCTAACTTCCATTGGAAGTTTGGAACCCGAATGTCTGGAAGGATTTAGGTCTTGGTGATTCAGTGTTAGAAATGAGGATGAAATCAATAATCATGATTTCTAACCCTGTGCTCCAGCAACTGTGTATTATGGAACCATTCCAATTGTGTTAGAGACAACTTCTCCCCGAGCCAGTGTTGCTGATGTGCTCTGATAGAGGTACCTGGATAAAGAAATCCGCTTCGGATCAATGGGGTTCTCCAGCCTGCTCATATTTCCTGAAGATTTATGAAGTGAGCTTTGAAAGCAAGCTTCATCTATGATGGCTGAATGTTGGCACTATGTCTCACAGTTTGACAGGGTGCTTGGTTTTCTTCAGGGGGTTCCAGATAATTACTCTGAATTTTGCTTTTTGGATGAAATCTGTTAGTAATTTCTAAAAAAATTTACCAAAACATTTCCAGGAAATTTGGCTTTTACTGAAAACGGACTGTTTAATTTCTATTCCACTGCATTTTATGTTTATACTATCTGACAATTCTGTCTGTACCCAGTATCCCTTCTGAGTCCTTGATGGGTATTAATGGTGAACTGCTTCTCAAGTATCTAAAATATTTAAATGCCCTGTTGGTCATGTAAGTGTTTCTTGAGCACATCAAAGAGTGAGGCACTCACAGAGGTCTCCTTCACTCTTGTGCTTTCCTATTTTCCTACTCAGTTTTGAATACTTGAAAACACCTGGGCTTGAATGGTGCAAATAAATGACATCTGATCACAGCCTAAAAGCTGGAAAACATTAAGTTCACTTGAGAGGAACAAATTTCCTTTGGTGTTCAATGGAACTCCTCATGATGTTCAATAGAAGTCCCCATAACTCCTGGAGTTGTTGGAGGCACTCAAAGTATTTCCTTGTAGTTGGGGGGTTGAGACTGGGGTTAGAGAAAGCTTTTTGAACTGAGAAATGATTTTGACAGGGTAGTCAAAATGTTCCATCTTGAAACCTTGGGCTTATTAGCAAGAAATAAAGAGTTTCTTCGTCCCAATTTTTCTTCTTTCTTTGCCCTGGCGCTAACTCTGATCAGTTGGTTACCTATGACCTCTCAGAATAAAATAGCCTTTCATGTGTGCAGGGAGCTGTTTGCAAAGCAGCCCTGCACCAAACAATTTTACTCTTCATGGCCTATATTGCAGTAAACCTAATCAGTATTTATAAATCAGAACTTTAACTTAGAGAAAAAGTAGGATTTTATAAACTAAATCATTATTGTATAGCTTCAGAGTGATAAATCAGTCACCTGTATCCTAAGTGCAAAGTGAAGATTTATAAATCAAAGCATTTTATTTAGGAATTTCTAGCATGATTTGTAAATCTGCTGTAGAATTTGTAAATCCAGATTGGGGTATGTAAATCCATTTCATGACTTATAAAGTAGTTGAATGTTTTAGCTAAATCTAATGTTTAAAATAATGATTTCTGAATCAAAACTTTCTGCTGAAGATTTACTGGTGAGTTTTATAAATCAGAGGCAAGATATATAACTCAAACTGTGAGAAGTGCAGATTTATAAATCCAACTTGTAAATCAACAGAAAAAACATCATGTTTTACACTAAATAATATTTTACAAATGGCACCTCATACATCATGCAATCGCCACAAATCTTCTACATGGGAGTCAGGGTACATAATGTGTGACTGAATCAAAAAGAAAAACTGTGAGAAAGACTGCACAGTGGGTTAAATGCTCAGCTTGAGCCTTCCAAGATTTGGCTTGTGTTACCCACGAACCAAGTTCAGTGGTGTCAACCTAGTCAGTAGTGGACATTTGTCCAAATCAATACATGGCATAATTCATAACCTTGGCAACTGCAGCAGAGGGGAGGCCCCACACAGGAGTAACAGGGGTGTTGTAGATCATGATTGAAAAGCATTGGCAGAGCTGTGTGGGGAACCTTATGCAGCACCTGTCTGCAATGCACCTGTTATAGCAGGCTGTCCCTTTTAAAGGAGCCAAAATCCACAAAAAAAAGCCAAACCAAAACAAAAAAACCACCTACCCCCCTCCCCCTAAACACCAATGATCTAACAGACCTTTCCACTAATGTAATATCTAGATGAGGGTAAAAGAAAAAAAAAAAAAAAAAAAAAAGAGGTGTGAGATTCTAGTTGTATGCAGACATCATTAAAAGGATGTAAGAGAAATCCTCACTTTTTAATTGCAAAATAAATCTGCATTCCCACAGCAGAATTTAGGTCCAAAAGCAAATATTAGAGAATAAGATAGGTTCTGTAGGGGCTTCACAACTTGGTGGCTGGAAATTCTAATCAGATTTGGAGGTGCTGGGGTTACATTTCCACAGCCATGGAAAACAGTCTTTTCCCCTTGCCCTATCACTTGTTTAGAACTAGCAATCTGCCTTTAATGGCCAGCTATCGTCACAGCTCGGTGCTTTCCCTCTCCTCCTGCCTTCCACCTTCAGTGCTCACATGGAGCTGCAGATCTTGGATGTGGTGTATGATGGTGGCACTGCCTCTTTTAATGCCTTTTCAGTAGGACAAACAGAACTGTGGTGGCCTTCAGGAGCTCAGATGGTCCCAACCAGGATGCAGCAGGGGGTCTTTATGGACACTGGGGCTTTTCTGTTCTTTAGTGGGCAAATACACTGTAAAGGTAGGATCTGAGAGCTTCAGTTGGTATCCAAGTCAGAAATTACTTGTTACACAGAAAAATTATATGGGGAGAAGGTATAGCTGTCCTTGCTTTTGAGAGAGTTTTTCTCCTGAAGGAAACTTTCTGTCACCTACCTGAGAGTGAAAAATATATTGTCTCTCAAAATATTTTTTTAGAATTAACTGTTGGGAGGTCAGGCTGAGATTTATAGATAGTGCCACTGATTTTTTTAATAGGATCCTTAACTTACTATTTTTCAGTTTCAAAGTAAAGAAATTACAAATGAAATTTGCATTTAATATAATTTTTCAGATTTCAGTTCTGGAATGCAAGAAGCTCTGTATATTCCCTAATGAAAACATTGAGTAGAAATAGAGTTGAAGCTGAGAGTGGTTTTCAGTTACTTGGGGGTAAAAGAAATAACCAGGGTGTTGTAATTATCCCTAAAACAACAAAATTCAATAGACATGAATAAACTTAAAAGGAATGCAAACATGTTAAAGTAGGGAAATACCTAATTAAGGCAAGTAAACAACCTCCACTGTGCCCTGTAGTGATGCCATACAGTAATTATATAGCTATGCATGTTATTGTCCACTGGATCCGATTCTTTATGATCCTTTGACTTTTGCACTTCTCCCTTCCTTTGTAGCATCACTGCATGGCAGAGAGATACAGCGTGTGCTGAGGGAGTGAGCAGGATGTGGAGATACAGACTAAGGGTAGCTTTGAAGGGAGAAGCAGGCAAGAGGGACCACATGAAGGGAGCAAGAAGGGTCATTTAGGGACAAAGGAGTCTAAAGGACAATGGCGCATAACAGAGCAAAACCAGGGCTGGGCAAGTCATCTTTTAAAGGCCTTTTTGACATTACTAGCAAGAGAGGAGTTGTGCTTTTTGGATTTATTTAAAGCCAGACTGCAGGGTGAGAGAGCGGCAGTGCCAAAGCAAACCATAGGCCAATGACTTGGGTAGGGATGTCTCAAACTGGTTTTGTTCACCAGGTAAGATCTTTGCAGAACTCTACCCAGAGTCATAAAGTACCTTTTTCTGATGCATTTCTTCCTACATCCCTGCTTCAGAGCCATCATCTGTTCTGCTGTAGTGTCCCATGGAGCCAAAGCTGCCTTCCAAGGGGTCATGCAGCTACACAGACTTTGTACTGGTGGCCAAGTCTTCTACAGTGAAAACTGTTTAACATGGATCAAAGATTTCTTATGCCTTCCACTTGTTACAATCATTAAGATTGTACCATGGAAAGTAGGAACTAAGTGGACATTCCTACAGCTTGTCACACCATTAAATAGAGCAACCTTTGCTAAATTCCTCAATAACTATAGCTTTGGAACAGTCCACAACAAACTGTAACTACCTGGACAAATTTGAGAGTTTTTGATGTTGCTATTAAAACATTTGAACCAGTGGAAAGCTGATGGTGTGTTAAAATGCTAATTTTTTTTTTTTAGTTGATACATCCCTGGACAAATCATTCTGAGTTATAAACTAGGAGAGGCTATGGTGCAGTTTTCAAACATTACAAAAAGGTCATCCCTCACTGTTAAGTGCTAAAGCTTATCTGTAAAACCTCCATTAAGTTTTTGAGTTTCCTGCCTCCCTTTGGATTTATAGCCAGGTATAGATATAAGCTTAATTTTTTTCTTTCCGATACTTGCACTTTTTTAATGTCAAAGCTCTCGCAATTTTTCTCTTGTAAACACTAGACAATATTTTCGTTTTATCTTCTTACATAATGATTCCAAACAGGTCTTAAGTGAGTTGCAGTCAGTCCCTCAGAGAAAAATCTCTGACTGAATTTCTTTTTCAGGAAACAATGCAAAACTGTGTGGGCCTTCAACTGACCTGGCAGTTGTCTAAATACATTAGGATGCACTGCTTTAAAAGGCAAGGTTGTGTCTGATTCCTCTGAAATGGCTGCATTTTCGTTAGCCAGCCTTCCTTGTTCTCCACTGTAGCCTGGAATTCAGGGGCAATGCTCAGACAAATCCAGGCTATATTCCGGGAGGAGTAACAAAGCAGCAGATATTTAAGTGGTTTTGAATGCAGAGCGCCTTATTCAAAGACATCTCAAATATTACTCTACTATTTGACATGACTTAATGACTTATAATATTTTGGTTCATAATAGAAGACAAAGTTGAATGGCAATTAAGTCACATCCCTTAAGCTATATGGCAATACTTGAAAAGCTTGTATTGAAAGTGGAGCTATGTCTTCTGTCATGATATGGAATTTGTGATAACTCTAACCTCATCAGATTGTGCAGGTCAAATCCTGAGCTAGACATGGCAATATGTACATTTTGTAAGCCTCTCTAAGCTCCAGGGTCACTCAGTCTTAGTCAGATCTTAGAGCAAAACAGCTGCTTCTTGGACCAGAAATCCTGTCTCCTTCTTGGACAGGAAAGTTGGCTATTGCCCGCACCAGAGGGCACAGTGATTAAAAGGCTGTTGGCCGCCTAGAGCCTTGCCTATAGCTGTGGGCAGGAGGGTCACACTGATGAAAGCAATCATTAGAGTATCAGAAAATCCAAGTCATTATCCTAATGCAAAACAGAGAGGACTAAACACCTCAGCAGGCTGTGCTTCAGTGACTGTGATCACTAGAAGAAACTGAGATTATTTCCCTTGCACCTAACCTCACATCTCAGAAAGCCTAACTGCAGTGCTATGGTTGCCTGATTTACAGGCACATTACCAAAGCTAATTACAGTTTTCATACCCTTGTGATTCATTCCCAAATCACAGAAATTAGTTTAAGGATTCCATCACCCCTTCTTCTGGAGGTGTATTCTGAAAATGCAAAAGGAAAATACTAAAGTAAAAAAGAAATAGTTGGGGATTAGATGACAAAGATGCATAAGAGTTACTTGCTAGTTGTATAGTGTGCAATTAAAAATAGAATGCTATGTTAATACCAACATCTTCTGTTTATACATGGACTGCTATTCATATAAGAAACTGAAATTACTTTCTGAAAATAGGTAAATGCTACTCCGGTCTTGCACATAGGAAAAATGTGTTATATAACTTATAAGCAGCATATCCAGTTTATTCAAATGCACGTTCCACAGAGGTTGAGTGTCAAGACTGGGGATTTGAGCCCAAAACACTGGACTTCAAATAGGGCTTTTTCTCACCTTGCAGCTCAGAATTCCCAGCAGTGACAATACCATCAGAATGAAATACCAAACCACAGTGCTCCATTCCAGAAGAAACATGAAGACATATATCTTGGGTTCTCATCATAAGTACATTCAGCATGACTGACTAGGGCATTATTCAGTACGGTATGTAACTCAGCCTTCACAACATGGAAGTGATACAGGAGAGAAGACCACCCTGCAGGGCACAAAGAAGTGATAATCTAGAAAAACTGGTATCTGTCCTGCCACAGAAGAAGTCATGTCAACTACATGTACACTACATGTGTGGTTGACAAAGCTGATAGAGGAGAGAGTGCATCTTTTCCAGCTATACATTGCTGCCTCCATCTTCTCCTGTTACAGCCTTGGATACAGCTTTACTGCTTGCATACTTCAGATGTCACTAGCATTGGCACAGAGAGGATGGTGAAGTCTTAGTTCTTTCATATTCTGTAGAATTTGATTACACAGATTCTTCTGAAATACCAAAACAGGTTTCCCAATTGTGATTGGTAGTAAAACCGATGAGCAGTAATAAGCAATACCAATACTTAAACTCTTGCTAACATCTTTAGTCATCTTGCTGACCCTTTCCTCTCTCCTGGCTTGTAATCTAAAAGGAATATATACTTATATAATCACAGAAGATGACTTTCCTTGTGTTTGCACTTTTTCATACTGTAAGACAACCAAATCTTATCTTTTTTTTTTTTTTTTTTTTTACTGGCAGTAAATGGATTTGCAAACTTTTCCTATCTAAGATTTAATCAAAAATTATTCATCATCCTGAAGCTTTTGTGTGCGAGGGTTTCTCATCAAGTCTTTGCTTCATTTGTGACAAACATAACTCATAAACTTTGTCTGACAAGGGAAAGTAGATTATCTTCTGCTAGTAACTCATTTCAGTTTCAGAAAGAGAGGAAAAAAAACCCCTGAGAAAACAAAAAGTTCTAAATGTTGTCATTCATTTTGCAGCCATTTCTTCATCCAAATTGTAGGAACGTTTTCTACTATATAAGGTCTGGCTTGCAAACTTGCTAGTAATTTAGTAATTCAAGTGAAAGGAACAGACTTCTTCAGAGAGAGCAATGACTGGCAACTAGTAAAGGGCTGTATGGGTTTCTAATGCCATTACCCTCAGAGGTAAACGGAGAGTATAGTTATCCTGGACTGCAGTCTCCTAATGTGGGTATTCTGTCTTTGCTTGTCAACTTAAATGTCCCTAGCTCTCATTGCAGGGTGATTTTTAGCATAAGTACCTGCTTTGATCCATGTTGCAGTGTTTCTTTTGTTTGAGACCCAGGAGTCAACCTGGATATAGAGAGACATTCAAACACAGAGGCTTGAATGGCAACCTACTCATAGATTACAGCTGAGAAAAAAAAAAAAAGAAAAAAAGAGAAAAAATGCAATATAGGACCAAAGGACATGCTATTCTACCAGGAAGCAAAAAACCCAAAAACTGTTTTGTGTGATTAGCATAAGAATGACCCACAAAATCATCTGCTTCATTAAAAAAAACTTTTATGCTAAAAGTTTTTAGGTAAGGACTTAAGAAAGCCATTTTGGCTCAAAAGTCAGCACAGGAATCTTTTTTCAGTTTAAGTAACTATCTTGTATTTGTTAAACTTTTGGGAAGAATGACCTAGGGGTTTCTTGGTTATTGATACAAGGTAAAATAATTGCTAAAGTGGAGAGAATCCTGCCTTTTGTGTTCCACCAGAGAAACACAGCAGGATGCAAAATGTCCTGTTCCTTGCCTGCTGTTTGCCACCAACATGGTTTTGCATCCGAGAGCCATGGAAAAAGCCTAAATGTCTCTCTTAGCTAGGCAGGGCTCTTTCAGACTGATGTAAAATCTAGAGGTATTTTGCTTCTTAATACATGCAGGGTAGGGGCCATTACTAAAGAAGTTTCTTGATATTTTTGCACTTCTTTCAAGCATTTTCTCCTGCTTATCATATTTAAAATTGGCTGTTATTTTGTCCAAGGAAAGAAATGCTTTAGGAGACATTGGCTCTGTTGTGGCTGCTTGGATTCATCCAATGCTAAACAGAAGACATGCAGGTATTCTCCTGCTTTGCGTTACATAAGCACTGAAAACAGATAATTTAGGTTGGGGCTGAGAAGCCCAATCCCTTGTTCCATGCACAGCTATACCGAAATTTAGAGTAGATTGCTCAAGGTTTGTCTGTCTTATGCACACAAAAATTTAAAATCTCCATGGATGGAGATTCTGCAGCTTCTCTGGGCAAGCTGTCCTAGTGTATAAAATAGTCTTGCTGTGAACTTTTGTTTCCCCTTTTAACCCATATGGATTTTCCTGCTGCAACTTGTGACCACCGCCTCTTGTTCTTTTGCTGTGCATCTCTGAGAAGAGTCTCTGCTATAACCCTGCCTTAGCTAATATAAGAGAGCAACTATACTCTCCCTAACCCACCCCTTCTCCAGGACAAACAAATTCAGTACCCTCAGCCTGTCCTCTCACGTCTTGAGTCCACTGGACTCTCTCCAGTTTGTTGATATTGCTGCTTAGCGGTAACTATAGCTCTACCTATAAAACTAGGAAGGTTCTTACTAAGATGACTGGCCTGTGTCATACTTGTAGCTCTGAATAATATACAACCATGTTTTTCTCTTTCATAAAATTACCCAAAAGCATTTGTGTAATAACGATGCTAAAATAATCTTGATTATACTTGTTTATATCAATTCTCATCAGGCATGATAAATATTAATGCAAGAATGAGTGTAAAGTAAATTGAGATCATCACAAAACAGCACTTTAAAGCAGAATTGTCATCCAATGGATCACCATGCCTACAAAGAACGGCAATAAAATGTATCAGTTGGCCTTCTGAGTACTGTCTTTCACATGTCCATGTTCCTTATGAAACTTGGAAACGGAATTTAGATGTGGAATCAAAGCTTCAATTTATTAAGGTAGAATGGATTCAACAAATGGTATAGAGATCGCATGATTTTGATAATAATTTTGTTTGTGTGACTCTATCCATGACAGCATGTGTGTTAGTCTGCTAACAAAGTGTATTGTTTGATTTTAACAAAACAATCGGTGGAAACTGAGATGGGGGAAACTGACAATTAAAAGGGATTTAATGACAAAAAAAAACCCCAAACCCAAACTCGGAAGGAGGTTGTACAGAAATACAGCGGTGTGTTTTGCATGAGTAATATCACCTGATCTGGCTAGATATTTCTAAGGAAGGAAGGGAAGCTTAGAAATTTAAGAAAGGCACTGAGTAAATGCAGATGGGTCTGCTAGCTCTGTGAACTGAACCCCAGTGACAGCTGCTGAGCCTAAAGTAAGGACTATGTATGAGCTTCTCCTTTGTAGTTGTTTCTTTCCTGTTTTGTATTTTTTAATTTAGTTTCTTGCATGTGATTTGTTCACAGTGAAGTTAAGCCCTGTATTTTGGCTCTTTAATTGTGCTATTGAAGGTGCGTCGCTTGGTAATCTCTCAGAAGTTGAATCTAAAAGCGTGGCTATTGTAACAAGTCCGAGGGCTTCTTGCTCACTGGGATGAAGAGCTGGATGAGTGAGCGGCAGCCTCAGTGTGTGACAATTTTGATAATTAGATGTATGCTACATTTTGGTATAACCTTGTGTATCCGTTTAAATGGCTGTGCTGCTAACAAAAGGACATAAAAAAACCCCCAAAAAACGGATCTGGAATTGGGTATACATGAAAGATGCCTGTGATTATACAGTACTTTGGTGTGGCCTTGGGCATCCGTTAAGCACGTCTGCCTATGCTGCAATGGTAAGTGCTGCTGGATGCATGATTGGCACAAGCACCAGAGGCTTGTGACATCTTTTTGCTTGTGAATTTCTTTACAAAGATAACTGAAGAGAAGCTTTACTCTTTCTTTCATCTGTTTTTTCTCTGCTGTTTATTCACTTCCTTATGATCACTGATATGTTTTCTGGGCCATGCCCAGATGATTAGCTGCAGTTTAGCTCAAGGCTTCATAAAACGTGGCTTTCAAATGAGTTAGTGATAGATGGGTTACATCCAGTGGTGTATGTAGAGCTAGGAATGACAGCTCTTGTTACCACTTAGGATTGTATTAACACACACACCCCACCCCCCCCACCCCCCCCACCCCCAACTTGGAAATGTCTAATTTGGAGAGACTTAATTTAAAAGAATGTGTTTATTGCCCTGGTTGTGGAAAACATCTTTCTTATTCTATCATTTTGTGTCAGGCAGGCCACTACCCCTTTAAGTTAGTAGGTGAACTCCTGATTGATAATAAGGGAGGACAGGTGGTATTGTGTGAAACCAGGCAAACGAGTGCTGTTGAGATGAGAGCCTCGGGGATCCTCAAAGAGCAGATAGAGCTCTTCTCACTGTTATCTGTGCCTTGCCTCTGTCCTTCAACCATGTGTACGACGCCAGGAGTCTGGTTATTGGTGAGTCACACTATGAATAAGGTGGAGAACACTTTTAAAGTTAATTACTTTTAATGAATGCTGAGTATTATGTGATATTTTTTCTGTGTGGTTCTCTACCCTAATCCTTGTCCTGACAGGTGATGGTGTTTATGTAGAGCAACATGTAGCATGGGCTTTTTGGGAAAGTTGATAACGGCCTGTATATGCTGGGAGGTAAACAGGGTATAAAAATCATCTGATTTTGAAAACAAAAGGCAATCATTGTGGTAGATGAAGAAATAAGACAGTCTCTTTAAGGCTGAAGGAAAAAGAAGGGTTCAGATTTCCCCACATCACAAATTTAATGGCAATAATTGTATTTTTTTTTAAAAAGTCCTCATTGGAGATACTCAAGCTTGTCAGACTTTGTTCTAGTGTTTTTGGTTTTTTTTTAGCATGTTAATTATGGTAACGTAGTATCAACTGAAAGTGTTTACAAAAGTCTCCTGTATATGTTTATATATGTATGAATGATCATGAGGAACACACATTCCATGAATAATTGGAGGACTGCATGGCTGGATACTAGCTTAAATTTGGTCAAAATTTTGTGGAAAAATGATTCAAGTAAGAATTAAGAATTATTTCTTGGTAAGTTAATTCAAAGCACTTAACTTGGTGTCTTTTTTTACCTTAAACTGTAAAAAGATGACCAGTTATGCTGTTAGCTGGATTTTGAAAATGGAAATAATTATGTAATTAAGAATGTGCTCCAGTTCTATTACACTCTCCATAAAATTCCATAGTCTTAAACCCAACACGTTTTAAAATATTTTACTAAATATAATTCATGTAACTGAATTTTATAACCTACCAAGTTGTGCAATTAAGTAGTACATGACTATTTCTTACAATTAAAGATTGCAAGGATCTTCCTACATACAATATGATATATTTAACAACTTTTTATGCTAAATAGTTGACATAGTTACTGTTGTAGTCACTTAATTCAATTTTAATTAGCCAAACACTAGTTTGAAAATGTGAGCTTTTCATTAACTGACACTGCTCATATTTTTACTGGTTGTTTTCCCCATAGTTCTTTCAAATTATGTATGTATAATGTGTTAGTGTTCATGAAATGCATTTATCATTGAAGGAAATGCCAAAATTATTGCAGAGTGAAGAGAAATATGTGTGTGTGTCTTTTTTGACAAGTGTAGCTAGCGACTGAGATTAAAAAAAAAAAAAAAGTGTTTGGTTTTTTTTTAAAGTAGTAACCAAGTACCACCCCTGTAGAAAACTCTTCTGGTTTGGTTTTATCTTGGACCAAACAGTGTTTCTCTTCCTGTTCTTTGTCTGTATTACAATAGGTCCATAGCACCTACCTTTGCTGGCTGTTCTATCTCAAAAGAGTTAAGAGCGAAAAAGCTAGGGATAGGAGATAGAAAGTCAGTGACAGCAAGTGGAAAGTGGAGCGGGACCATTTGACTGTCACAGTTGTCTAAACTGAGACCTTGTCACTGAGTAGCCTTGAATTACATAGAAACCAGGGGAACTCAATGGAAAGGGATTTACACCTTGAGCATGGATCCAGGAGAAGTATTTAATGAGGGACGGTTTCTAAAGGACTTCGGTAATTTATTGTTTGATACTGAATTATAAAACAGGGAAAAGGTGATATTAATTTGACTTTGTTATAATACTTGCTTTGCACTGTTAATCCTGGTATCTATATAGCTGGGGAAAAGATACCAGCTGGTTATAGGCTAGAAATTACCATATTAATGTTTTATTTGTGTGGGAATATAGTTGTGTTAATTAATGTTTTGATGTGGTTACCAGCACTTAGTGGTCTCTGAACGTCCCCTGCTGACTTAGGGAAATTAGAAATGTTCAGGTATAAATGTGGTGGGGCCAGTTATACCATCTTTACCCAGGTACTCAGGGGGGATTCCCATTTTATGAAGGGTGGTGGTGTTGACTTGTGCCATCAGGGAGAAGCCTTCCAGAGGAGGAGTGAAGTGTGGCTGGGGAAAAAGAAATGCAGGAGGCATTAAGCCAAAAAGAGGGGTTTTCAAATGGTGTGCAGCTTGACTCCAAAGCTGGCTGTCTCTCAGTATTGATAATGATTACCTCGCTATACGAGAACAACTTTAAGTGCCTGTCTTGCTACAGAGGTGTATTTACAATTCACTGTTATTTCACAGTCTAAAAGATAATTCTTTTTCTTTCCTCACAATTGGTTCACTTTCTTATTCCTTAGAACTTCTGGATTTTTGCTTTATTTTTCCTGCTGAGGAGGGCACGGAGAGAAGCCCTCAAAATGTAAAGAAGAGATATGAATGAGGAAAATGAAATGTTAATCTTGAAGCTGTCACATATACCCTTTGCTTTACCTTATTCTAGCTTTCTCTCTCTGTCTTTTCCCCCCTTCCTTCTACCTCCTTTGTTCATTTCTTTCTCCTCTCAACATCCATTTATTGCAAAAAACCCATCTCTTAATATTTTAGTCTAATGGACAGACTGTGTTTATGCCATTGATAGCTCTCCTGTGCCCAGTCTGCAGGTCTGAAAGGGTTAAATGTACCAGCACTCTGTAACCTAGATAAAAAATATGCATTTTAATTTCTAATAAAAAAAATCAAGCAGGTATGAATAGCAATAAAATTGCTTAAAAATGTTTAACTTGAAGGAAAACAATTGGAAATGGATTTAGAAATACAATGTTTAGTTAAGCAAGCTATAGTGTTCTTTTAATCAGTATTGTGAAGCAATTTAAGCCATGCTGGAGGAGAACTCTTATGTTTTAACATATAATTCTCTCTGTCCCCGCAACAGTCACCAAAAATTCTTTAATGCTTCAGTCATATTCTACAGTGCCTGGCAATAGCATGCTCTTTGTGCAAAAGTTTTCAGATTTTTGATCTGTTTCCTGGTTGGCCCTAGTACAGCCAGAGCAGCCAAATGGACCGCCAGGCTGTCACATGAGGAACAGTTTACACAAGCCCTGGAACAACAAGTAAACAAAAAAATCTACTACCAGAATTAGCATCCTGAGAGAGATGCAAAGGATTGACTGTGCAGGAGGAGTCTTGATTCAGCAGTATCTCTGTTAGAGTGAAGCTTGTCCTGCCTTTCTTGGCAGGGTGAATGTGCAGGTAACAAAGGCTGAGATCTCGGCTCTGCTGGGCTGTGTGCTGCTGTGCAAACACCCGGAGAAAGATTGTGACCTGAGGGAGGAAAAATAGGGTTGGTAACTCCTAAACTCTCCTCCAGCCCTGGTTCTCTGGCAGCCCTGACCAGCTGATAGTTTAGTGTTGGCACTCTTCTGGATAACTGAAAACTTGGGAAGTTTAAGCATGTGTGAATTGGTTCAGATGAACACTTCAGCTTTAGATGCTTATCTGGAAAATATGTAGGTGTATTTCCAGCCTTTGTTCTGATTTTTGTGATGCTTTCTTGATTCTTCTACCTGCACTGAAGGAAATGGTTCTAACTTGCTGGTTGCTGTCTATGCAGCACCTTCACGGGCGACTTTAAACAAAGTCCTCTCCTTGACCTCAGTGTCCTTCAACATAGTCGTGTAGGCCTGGCACTACTGGCTGTGCCTCTGAGGACAGTACAGAACTCCTGACTTTTTGGCACAAATGTTTACGTGCTTCTTGCTGCAACAGAAAAGAGGTATTTTCTCACATGGATTTAGAGGTTGATCTTGGTCTTTTTAAGAGAGCCTCAGCTCTCTGAGGAGGAGGAAGGGGTGTTTGTGCTCAGTCAGCCTGGGGGCACCGCTCTAAGGTGGGCACTGGCCCTGTCTTGTGTGCAGGCCCTACCCGGAGGAGCTGCCACCTTTGCCCAGATGCCTTCGGCAGCTGCCCTGTGCAGCGAGGGCTGAGGATGCTGTGCCAGCAGGGGAGGGCTGGCTGCTCAGCTGCGAGCGATGCTGTCCCCTTTGTGGCCTCTTCCTTCTCCCTCCATATGGGACTGTGGGCAAGTAGGTCTCCTGTGCTGACCCCAGCTTTACCCCACGATTGTTTCTGCCTGTTCATTTAAATTCCAAAAGAAATGTAGAGAAAGGAGAAGATCCTGCCCTTAGTCTGTGGAGCACCCAGCCTTGCAGCCAGCATCCCTGCTTGGATCTTGTGGTACTATTCCAACAGAATTCCTTGGGGGAGAAACCACATTAGTGATAAATCACTGTGCCTGAGTCTGTTGAAAAAGTAGAGGGGGAGAAAGGAAGCACTCTGCTCTGCCTTTTATTTTCAGGGTGGCTGCATTTGTGGGGAGAGAACTGTGGGCTGCAAAGGGAGGCTTCTCCCCTTAATCATCCAATTCTCCTAAGAGAGGACTTCAAACTGTGGACACTTTCTATGCACATCAGTGTGAATGGCACGCATGGGGACACCTTGATGTTCTGTGTGCAGTCCCTGCCACTTTTAAACAAGCTTTTTAGTATTTAGAATGTGTTTATTAAAGAAGATTTGGGCTTTAGAATAGGTACTAAATCTCTGCAATGTGCTGAATTCCCATTCTGTGAGACTCCAGTGCCAGCGCTGAACTGAGGGGAGGCGGGTGAACTTAAATTAACCCAGGAGAGGAGGGTGAATGCTGCTTTCAAGCAGCAGATGCTGCAGCACCAAATAAGCATATTGCACAATAAATAGCAGTCATGGCTTTAATTAGGAATTCAATTGAAGTTGGAAACCACTTGCCTACAGTAAAATTGTCCTATTTAACATTTCTATCAACATATTTTTTTATCATTGGTATTGTTGCTTTTAATTTAACTTTCAATTTTAACTTTCAATGTAATAGATAAAATCTTTTTTAAGACCGCATTAATAGTTCTTTCCTGTGAATCTGTCTTGATCTTGTATTTGAATCACAGACACTGAACAAATCTGAGAGATTTAGGGCGAAAAATAGGCTAGTCCTTCAGCTAGCTACCCAAATCTGGAATACCTGTGCTTTTGGATCACTAGGTCTATTTGGAACTCCAGGAATGTGTGTTTAGCACTCAGACAAAATGCTTTCTTTAAAACCTCTGTTCTGGTGAATTGGAAAGCAGTTGAAAGGTGACAGCCTGACAATCTGTGGTCAGAGTTGGAGGAGTAGCGGCTTCACTTCCAAACAGCAAACATGGACTACCTTGAAGTGTTGAGCTTCCTAAAATGCAAGTGTTCAGGAAAGAAAAAATGTGCTTGCTTTGTTCCACCAGTGTGTTTGTAGTGTACCTATTGCAACCATAATTGGTGTTTAACTTTGAGGATTAGCTATTTATTGTGTTGGCAGCCTGGAGAAGTCTTTCTACTTCTGAGGATCAGTGTGTAAGTGATTCCTGGTGTCTACAGAGGCAGTTATATGATGATGGCAGTAACAAGCTAAGGGGAAGATTATGTGTGAGATGGGGCAGATCGGCTAGCGACAGTCCTCTGGATCTGTCCATTGAGCTGTTGAACTGGGAGCGACTGGGCAGGAATAAGACTCGCAGATAGCCTCTAAAGAGAAACAAGGATCCTGGTTGGCTAAGCAACACCCCCTCCATGCACCTCTTCACCCCCATAGACTGCAAAGATCTTTCCCACAAATGAATACATATCTATATTATAAACACAGCTCTAAAACAACTATGCAGCTTTTACTACCAGAATAGTGCCACAGTTCGGACTGTTAGAACAGTTAGTTCCCTGTTATCTCACCTGGGGACATTCTTCCTTCCTGGTACGAGATCTGTGATTTGGAGTAACCCTGGGAATGTAAGCAGGAGACACCAATCAAACTGATGAGAGAGTTTAATACCTACAATAATACCAGTGCTTTCTACCCTTTATTCTCCCGTTAGACGTGGGTCTGTATTGTAACAGAAGGAAGTGGAAAAGAAATCAAGACCCCTAGACTCTGCAAAGAAGTTTTGCCTCACCCCAAATCTATCCGTGTTCAATCAGAAGCTATGTGCAGGGTAGGGACTATAGCTGAGCCTGGTTAGCTGGATGGAAATTGCAGCCTAATAAAAGTATCCTAAATTGTAGGCATCCATTTCTTCCTACTCTGTTTAGAAAATAACTTTTCAAAGCCTAGATTACACAGGTAGTGTTTGTGCTGAGTGTTGTAAGAGCACGTAAAGAGCTGAAATTAATCCAACGTGGAACTGGATGTAATCTGTTCAAAAGTACCCTGGGAAAAATGATATATTAGTAAATATATTAAAAAAAAAAAACAAACAAAAAACCCCACAAAAAACAAACAAAGGCTAGGAGTGAAGAACCCAATAATGTGAGCTCAAACATTGTTGAAAAAAATATAGCCAGATAAAAAGACACAAACAAAAGTTCTTTACACTTCTACTGAACAATGAATTTTTGGAGTAATTTATGGGCAGTTAAGCTTCAGGAGGCAGCGTTTCTGTCAAAAGTTTGACATACCATGTTCCTTAAGCTCTCTAAAACTAATATAGCTTGAATTTGCTTGTCAAAAGTGGAGAAAGTGGTGGATTTCCAAATCTGTGTGTAATTTCAAGCAACGAGTCATAATCAATAACCTATTCCCATAACTATAGTTAGGAAGGGAATAACAACAATCTGAAATCACACAGGAAGTAAGGAAATAAGTTCTAAAGAACTGTAGCTGACAGAATAAGGCTACTGGTACTGTATCCAGTTATTTAGATAAATAATCTGTAGGGTTTGTTTTGGTTTTAGTAAGCATAAAGAGTTTTCCGATGGAAGGACCTTTTTTTTCATTTTAGATTTACCTTTTGGAGTGATTTATTTTGCTGCAACTTATTCTGAAAACACAAAATTCTGTTTTCAAGTTTTGCCAAAAGGATGTTCTCCCAGAGAAACTATTCTCTTTCTGTGTGGAAGCCACATGAATAAACGTCTTTGAAAACATGTATAAAGAAAGTAGTTTCTAAAATGGTTTCTAGGCTTATTTTGTGAGGTTTTGCAAGGTGCTTTGAGATCTCAATGGTGCAACATATTTTTTTTTTACAGACTAAAGTTTTTTGTGTAACTGGAGTAGATTTCTGTGCAAGGCATACGTACAGTCTCAGAGGTGACTATGGTAAGTGTGATTGGGAAGAAACCTGACCAGAGTATGGGATAAATCATGCTGCCTTTGAAGCATACAGATCTGCTAAAATATGGGATACATGTAGCCTTATAAATAATACCAAATAAAATTAAATGCCTGAATGATATCTGTCAGAGATATGTTGGAATTGGTGGATATTGCCTTTCCCAGTTTCTTCTCTGTGAGTGATCTTGGATTTTCTTTGTAATTTTAAAAATCTCAAGGAGGGTGCTTTGGATGTGATCTCTTTATACCCTTCGTCTTCCATTTTAAGTTTGACCAGGATTAATATAACATATGCAAACTAAATCCAGGCTATTGCATTTACCAACACTGAATTTTTATGAAGATAAGGTAGCTTTTTAATAATCCTCCCTGGCTTTTATTTGCTTTCTTTTTTAATATTTCTTTGAAAAAATATTTGTTACCATTTGTTATTTTGCAATTTATTTTTGTAAAAGTCTATTTATGTTGCTTTTGGCCAGAGAGTTACTATAACTTGCTTCAAATTACCGTCCTCCTGGAGCAATCCATGGAAATGTGTTGCTATTGTGTTAGTACCAAACTATTTCATATCTAGAAGACTGAAATCACATGAACAAATGCATTATTTTTCTTTGCTTGACTTCTGTCTAATGAGCTCTGCTGTTGGGCAATTGGAGAGCTTCATTCTACCCCTCTTCTTGCTAGTTCCTGTGTGACTGAGTACATGAATTCTTAATATTCCCATTTCCCCATCTGTAAAATGGGAATTTTTATACTTTCCAACTCTATAAAATTTATAATGCAATTAATAGGATATTGACAGAGCAGACTGAGACCTCAGGTGGTAGGCGTTATATGTAAACATTTTGACAGTTTTATTATTTCTTCTAGGTTAAAAATAGAAAGGTTTAGGAATCACTTTTGGAAAAAGGCTAAGAGAATCTGTGTGGCTGTTGCCAATGGAAGTATTTTGACCATCTCACTATTTCAAAAAAAGTCTCTTATCTTGACATAATCTATTTAAAACATAGTCCCCATTCACTCAATCTTTTCAGCAAGCTCCTTGTATTAATATGAAAGTAATTATTTCTTGCAGAAAAGATATAAAAGGAAAAGTGAAAATTATTTTTTGGGGTTGAGACCCAATATTCCTGTAATACCGACCTATTAAAGTTCAGTACAATTCCTTACATTAGTTGGGAATAGCACTGGCTAACCCAAAGGATCAGAACTAAGAATAATGTTTCTCACTATTCTTTTCAGCTGACCTTTTGCTTAGCTGTGAGCTAAGGTCATTTTCACTCTTGGCTGGGCTTCCTTGACAGCTAAGATGGCTTCTTTATGAAGATACTGAGATAAACTAGGGTCATGCATTCATTCACATTACTAAAACCACTTCATCAAGTACTGCTTCTATATAAAATACTCCTGATCTAATCAAGAAAACATCAAAATCCTGCAAAGTGCCCTTGTTAATCTTGTCACTTACTACCTAGACCATTTTTCAAGATGATTTAATTAGCAAAGTAAAAGAACTTACAATTCTTTCAGCATTTTTCACACAAGTTAAAATGTTTGTTTTGGCTTAAGATATAAATAACTTACATACACTAGTAGAAAATACATGCAAATGTAGCATTGACATTTACAAGCAAAGCTATATCCTCAGTCAGACAAGATCTGATTTTTCTGCCAGTATCACCAGAACCCCAAGGCCACAGTAAGAGGTCTACCTTTGCTAATTTCCAACCAGACATGAGGTGAAAAAGAACTGCTTCTGGAAAAAGTCATGCATGGCAAAAATGTAGTTTTTCTAGAACCAAAAGGGCTTTCCAATACCAAGAAATCTAAATGTTCCAGAGAAAAGGAAAAAATAGAAATAAATGTTTGCCAAGAAAAGAAAAAGTACAGGTGTTGTATATGCATACATGCATAACTCATAAAATTTGGGTTAGTGAAGGAGAACCAAAAATAGCAGCAAGAACCCATGATGCAATTCTAGTTTAACCCTGGAAGCTATTCCTCCTCTTCAATAAAGCGTAGACTTACTGGAGCTAACTGTCAGCATATTCTTTATTAATACTTCATACTTATAATATCAGAGTGCTCCTAAGGTATAATTAAAGATCTACCTAGATTTATGAGACTTTATCATTACCAACAGGGTTAAAGAATGCCAGGGAGACCCATTGTGCGAGGGTTTTGCTCAGCAGTTTCCACAACAGTAGGGGCATTATGGAATTACTTCAGTGCTTTAGAAAAGCTTGACTGTTTGGCACTAATGTAAGGGCATTATTGGAAAGGGGATGGTATGCATGTGTTAGGCCAACTTGGGTCTTCTTGTCTTTTCAGAAAAGGAGGAGAAAAAAAAAAAGGAATAAGAAGCCAAAAAACAGTATGGATGTACTCTGAAGAGTGAAATTAAATGGGAAATTATAGTTATCATTTATAACAACAACAATGATATGCTGGAAAGTTGTCAGTGGCCACACAGCTTTCTCTGTTTCCTTAATACAGATATCATTGGTGAAGGATCATTGCTCTTCTGTCTGAATTTTACACAGCCCGCACTTTTAAATGTTAACTAAACAGTGCTGAATATTGTAGGCTTCCAGATGTTACCATATTTATTACATAACCATTCACTGGATGTATTTAGCAAGTGTAGATGATAGGATGAGCCTGGAAATCCTGGAAGGGATAGAAACAATCTGTAGTGGTATTTTTAAGACATTATGGTACCTCACCTTCCAGTTTGCTATGTATAGCGTCCCGTTGCAAAAGCCAGACCTGACTTTGATTAGTACTATATTCTTCAAAGGGTTTCTCTGGCTTAAACAGGACAGACTGAGTGGTCAGAAACCACTGTTAAGGGCTGACAATTCACCTTTCTCTTAGCTGCATTTAAGCATAACACAAATTAAGACATTGGAAAAGAAATTGTTCCTGTATTAATGACAAATCCTTAGATGATGAATTGTATATGAATTTACCTATGCTCTCATACATACATTTTGTTAGAAATTACTCACCTTCTCCATATTCACAGAGTCTGCGTTGCCATGATAGTTTATAGAGGGCAAAGGATGAAACTTGTACCTGAGTTAAATATAATACTCAATTCTGCACGTGGCCTGGAAACACTAATTGGTTATCTTGCCCTCTAATATTAGTCTTTTGCAGTGTGAATCTTTGATCCTTTGGGCAAACATTTCAGTTTCTGTTTGCTAAGGAAAGGTTTCATTCTGTGCATACAGTACATGGGTGTCTACTTCTTATCTCACTCAGTGCGACAGTGTAGAAAAGCTAATATTCGTTGCACATAAATTGCTTCTCTTATTGCAATGTTCACATTCTGTTCCTTTGTCTCTAAACTGGAGAGACATGGTTTTGATGGATGGACCACTTGGTGGATGAGGAATTGGCTGGATAGTCACACTCAAAGAATTGTGGTTGGCAGCTCGATGTCCAAGTGGAGACCAGCGATGAGTGGCCATGGGTCAGTATTGGGCCTGGCACTGTTTAACGTCTTTGTTGGCAACATGGAAGCTGGGACTGAGTGCACCCTCAGCGGGTTTTCTGGCGACACCAAGTTGTGTGGTACGGTCGACGTGCAGGAGGGAAAGGATGCCATCCAGAGGGACCTTGACAGGCTTGGGAGGTGGGCCTCTGCAAACCTCATGAAGTTCAACAAGGCCAAGGGCGAGGTCCTGCACGTGGGCTGGGACACTTAGAATCTGGGCAGAGAATGAGCTGAGAGCAGCTCTGCGTGGAAGGGCTTGGGGGCGTTGGCTGAGAAGCAGCTCAGCATGGGCTGACAATGTGCGCTTGCAGCCCAGAAAGCCAACAGCACCGTTGGCTGCATCAAGAGAAGGGTGACCAGCAGGCTGAGGGCTGTGATTGTCCTGCTCTGCTCTGCTCTCATGAGACCCCACCTGCAGTGCTGGGTTCAGCTCTGGGGCCCCCAACATCAGAAGGACACGGGCCTGTTGGAGCGAGTCCAGAGGAGGCCACAAAGATGACCGGAGGGCTGGAGCAGCTCTCCTGTGCAGACAGGCTGAGAGAGTCGGGGTTGTTCAGCCTGGAGGCGAGAAGGCTCCGGGGGCACCTTAGAGCAGCTTCCAGCACCTAAAGGGTCTGACAAGAAAGCAGGAGAGGGACATTTTACGAGAGCACGTAGCGCTAGGACAAGGGGGTATGGCTTTGAATTGAAAGAGGGTAGATCCAGGTTAGCTATAAGGAAGAAATCCTTCACTGTGAGGATGGTGAGACCCTGGAAGGGGTTTCCCAGAGAGGCTGTGGATGCCCCATCCCTGGCAGTGTCCAAGGCCAGGCTGGATGGGGCTTTGAGCAACCTGTGCTAGTGGAAGGTGTCCCTGCCCGTGGTGGGGGGCTGGAACTAGATGGTCTTTAAGGACCCTTCCGACACTAACCAGTCTATGATTCTATGAAATCCATTTACTTTGCAAATTCAGTGTTGAAACTGTAATAAGAATTTAAGTCATGTGAAAAGGTTCCAAGGTAGAAAAGGAATATCTTCTGTGGGATGGATTGCCATTTTGAAAAAATGAGATAAGGGAAGTTCAGAACAATGTAGGAAACAGTAAGATTATGTTATTTTGCACTGCTTTACTGTAAACACCTTTAAAACTGCTTTAACTAAAGAACCCTTAGGGCTTTCAGCACATAGCAGGCTATTGTAAGATGATTGCAGTTTCACATGTGAACACTCAACTTTTAGAAAATGGTGGAATTTCCAGCTACTCATTCAGGCTGCACTTGGTTGGTGCATGTTCTCATTTATATAGTTCTTTATATATATATTTTATATACTTATTTATATATATTTTCTTTAGCTCCCTGACCATAGACTTTTTTTTTTTTTTTTCCTATGGTATTTCCTCCTTTCATCCCACCCTCTCTTTCTAGAGCACTGTTTTCTGGCAGTAAACCAGGGCACAGTATCAGGTAATTATCTGCAAGTGCCTTGCCTTAGTAGCTCTAGCAGTTGAAAGTTAACAATAACATTTGTTACTGCAAGAAGAGAAAATACATGGCTAAAACGTGAATAAATAATATGCAAGAAAACTCAGTCCAAATGTTCAACGTGGGACATATGGGGCCTGAATATTAGACTTCCTAAGCTCTCACAGTGGTGAATGAAGTCATCCAATCAGTAATTATATATGTAGGTCTGGAAGCTGGACCATGCACCCAGGAGACAAGAGGCTTTAACTTATGACCCAGACTTACTTGGGGACTCTGCTGCCTGTAAAATAGGAAAAATAGTATAGTCCATCTCCCTGTGGGGAGACATCATTAGTAATTTTGGGGCATGCATATACTCTGGTAATAGATGTCAAAGCAATTCAGCATTCCTTGCAGTAAATGATCAGAGACAGAAACCCAAATGGAGAGCTGAAAAGGTATTCTTGGAATAGCTGCCTCTTTCCATGAGTTGTGGTGCCTCCCCTGTATACTGCATGATGCAGGGCTTGTGCAGAGAAAAGTAATACTGTAATTGAAGACAGTTTATGCTATGCTTAAGAAGAAAGCAGATTTGAAGTCATATGGACCATCTAATTTTAGTATTTCCTATCTTGAAAGTGCTTAACTTTTATAAAATAAATCATAATCTCTCAATATTCTTCCTGTAATTTCCTGGGAATTTTTTTTTTTTCAGATGAAGGGAGTGAAAAAACTCTATTTTGTGCCATCCTAACAGCTTCCATCAGGCATGTGATTCGAATCTGATTCCTCAGGACAGATTTAAACTATTTGAATGACGTGACTTTTTAAGTTACTGGCAGCAGGAAAAGGTTTTTGTCTTGGAAAGGGTGGGCTGTTGCAGCTATGCACTGTACCAGGGAACCCAGACCAGATTGTGTGTGCGAGCTCATGCTTTCTTGGCTGTGGACACATCCTAATGCTGGAGGAAACTCCTCTGCTGTGTGGTGACACAGAGGTGGAGGATGTGTGACAAAGTCCTATTAAATAAAGGCTTTGCTGCCCTGCAGGACATGCATGTACTACGCTGCATTGGCTACAGGGTGACTTGGCCTTTTAAAACATTCATTTTCAATCGGTACTCGGAAATTCTGTGAGAACCCAGCAGGCACTCTGAGAGCAGAAGGGAAGCTGTATTTGTAGCAGGGAAGAAGTTAAGGGTAAGCTGCAACTGTTTATTTCCCCCTGCACTAAAGAAATATTGGAAGAACTCCTTTAGCTCCAGCAATTTCCTCATGTCATACTTTGAAAGCTGGATGGAAACAAGAGGTTCATAAGAATTTCTTGAATGTAAGGGCAAAAGAGTCTTTTGAAATGAAAGGTGGAAACCGAAGGGAAGTTCCTAGCTGCCTCTGATAGAAAAATCCATGCCTGTGTCTTAGGAAGAAGCCTGCATTTTTAGAGCTTAAACACAAACCAGTAAGTTGTTCTCTTCTATGTATTAGCATATTTTTTTTCCAAGCTTTTAGAAGTGTGCTAAGAAATCCCCAAAATGTTCATTCTTACACAATAACAGTTTTGATCCTGTATTACTCAGGAAGCATAAGGCAGAAAGGCTCAGACTCTTAAAGCTATCCTGGTCCGTAATTTGCACTGACTTAATAGATGGTAAGATTTCAGTGGCAATTATAAATCTCTGCTGTGACTCCTGCAATGTAAAACCCTGCTTGGAAGGTGCTGTTTAGTGTGGACAGTGGTGGGATTCCTTTAAGAGGAAAAACTGTGAGAACAAGGCCTGAGAAGATTATTTATATTTTATATTTTTATATATAGATAAACATTGTATTGGGCAACTTGAAGCCTTTGGCCTTGCTACAGATCCTGATTTTTGTTTCCTGTAGTGTCATATTCCTCTTTTCATGTTAGCATGGGTTAGCATTAGGGTATGTGTTAGTGTGGCCTCTCAAATGCTTTGGGAAGGTCTATTTTGCTCTCAGCAAGTAAAATATTCCTCAACCCCAGTATAATAACTTGGAATTCATTTGAGAAGTACATTTTAACACTTACAAGTATTCTCTCAGCAACAGCATGTCTTAAAGAAGAGGTATACATCAAAACTTAAGCCACGTCATTTCCTTGAGCAAACAGAACTCACCAGGGACAGCTCTCCAGAAGGGTACAATGACTTCTATCAACTAAAACATTCGTATATTAAGAATTTTCTTTTTGCAGTATAATCAAACTAAACTAAAACTGGTCAGTTATTTGGTCCCTCCCATGCATAAATTTCTTTGAAACTGAGGTTCAGAGATACTGGTTTTAGGGTATTCATCTCCTATGAGCTCCAGGCAATCCGACTGGTAGAGGAAGAGTCTAATAGTCCTCACTTGAGAGAAGAATTTTGAATGGTATTCATAACTTATTAGACAGCAGAACATTTACACTGTAGGGAGGCTGCCTGAATATCCCAGCAGAGGAAAAGCCTTGGTGGACCTTGTGTCTCCATAGATTTTATAGTTATAACTCCAAGACACAAATTTATTGGAGACAATGTTCTGGAACTACTTGTTTGCTTTGAATTGTGAAATTATGGTTTTCTGTGAACTGCCTGCTGAATGCTTCTGGAAATATAGTTGACATTATATGTTTGTGTGTGTTTCATAATGATGTGATATTCTTCTCTTTCTGATGTCCAAATCTGCATTTTACCAAGTGGGACAGGTTTTTTTGCAGAAGTTGCCTGCTACAGCAGGTTTTTCCAGGGAGGGATCCTAAGAAAAGAAAGGTGTTTTTGAAGCAGAGGGCTGAATCACTAGCAAAGTGCTGTTTCAGTTACCTGCCAACTGTTGCAAACTGGCTCCCACGGTTCTTCGATTCAGAAATGCACCATGTTTCCTTGTGGTCTGTTGGCACCACCAAGGAGAATTCGGCCTTTGAAAAGAAACCTCTTCTCTTTGTCTTGCGTTTCAGCTGGGATGGACTTAATTATCTTCTTAAGAGCTAGTGCGGTGCTGTTATTTGGTTTTGGTGTGAGACTCTTCAGTTCCTCAGGTCTGGCTAGCAAAAAGGCTGGAAGGGCACAAGGAATTGGAAGGGGACACAGCCAGGTCAGCTGACCCGAACTAACCAAAGAGGCATTCCATACCAGGGGATGGCACACCTGATATATATACCTGGGGGGTTGGCTGGGATGGGCAGAGCATGGCCCAGGGACTGGCTGGGCATCGGCTGGTAGATGGTAAGCAGTCGCATTGTGCATCATGTGTCTTTCTTCCTTTCCCTCTGGATAAATTCTTTCCCTTCCCCTTTTCATTATGACTGTTATTGTCATTGTTGTTATTATTGTTCTTTAATTTCTACTCTATTTCAGTTATTAAATTGTTCTTATCTTAACCCTTGAGTTTTACATTCCTTTTCAACTCTCCTCCCCATCCCTCTGGGTGAGAGGGGAGTGAGCAAGGGGCTGTGTGGTACTTCATTACCAGCCAGGGTTAAACCACGTGCTCTTACGGCTCATGAGTGAGAGTGGCAGATGGGAAAGGGCACCTGAAGACAGTCTGGGTCCTTTAGAAATAGCCTTTGTGATGAGGACAATGGTGTAGAAGGTGGAAGTGGCTGCCAAAAGCTGGAATGTAAGAATGAGGGTGAGGAGAGGTCAGAAAGGTGATTTAAGGAGATCATGGCCTGGACAGAGCCAGGGGGGTGGGAAACAATTTTTAGTAGCTGTATATGTAAATGGTTGTAATAATTAAAACTCATACTATCATCCACGGTAGTAACAGTAAAACATGAGGGCTTGGGCAAGCAGGACTAACCTACTGCTGAAATACTCCATTCCTTAAATGCTGATAAGTGTTTTTAATTCTGTTCTAGCCAGGTTAGTTATAAGCCCAGTGATACCCAGCTGTAGAAGAACACGTGGCCAGTCCTGTCATCTCTCACCTTAATGAGCACTGAAAGCGAGTAACTAGAAATTCTACTCTGTGCTCAGCATAGCAGTTCATTATATAAGTTCTACATATAGTTAAATTAGTAGCTTAGTTGACAAGAAGGTGACATAGCTCAACTTATTTTTTAAATTGCTTAGCTTTATCACTCTATTGAACAGATTGTTCAAGTATTTATAGAATACTGTGCTACAGCCAATGTGATCTGCAATTAAGGCAAAAATGGTCAAGTAAAATGACATGATCAAGCAGTTTAAAATGAGTTGACCTCTGATTGCTATCAAACAACCGTAGGTTGAGGCTTGAACCACAGAATTGCCTTTTTTAATTTTTTAAGGAAATTGGGTGCTGGGACTGCAAAGTGTTTTGACTGAAACTTTAGAAAGAAAAAAACAAAAGTGCTATACAACCAACAATTTTGTTGCTCTCCATTGTGGCTTATTAGCATGTTGTTGAGTTTCAGTGAGATGACTTTTTGGTAAAAGCTAGAAACCTTAGAGGAATTAGAGTTGCTGAAGTCCTAAGCTAAGGATCTTTCCACCCTGAAGGTGTCATGTTCCTGAAATATATAGAGTTTAAATTTTGGTTTAAAAGGATGAAGGGATTTAAATTAATGGAAAATAGTGCAATTGAAAGGTCTAGGATTTTGATTCTAGGTCTTTTGGCTCCCAAGACTTTGACTCCAGCCCTGAAAGAATGGGGAAGTTTTTATCTTCATCTCTCCACCCTTTACTCAGAGAACATGGCTTCAGAAAAACAAAACCAAAAAACATTTTAAAAATCAGAAGTTTCTTTAGCACAAAGATACTTGTGTATCTGCATTGTATGTGGAGTTTAACAATCTTTGGCTTTTGGAACCACAGCTGAAAAAAGAAATATGAAACAAATGAATCATAAGGCTCAGGTTCAGCCATCCTTTTCTAAAATACTTTAGACAATATGGTCATAATTCTAAAATGACATTTTTATCACCTTGCAAGAAACTTGCTTAAATCCACAGTGTGATTTTTGATTTTTTGTTTTCTAACTTCTTTTTCAGTTACTTGATTGACTTTGGTGGACAATTTTGTGGAGGAGAGTCTTGGCCATCAGTGCTTTTGAGCTCCTGTTGGTTCTTGGAAGGAGAGTTGAGAAAGTGGTACAGAAACAGAAAACAAAAAATCAGGGGTTAAAGAATGTGTCTTCAGGGGAACCTTTAAACAGCAAAAATAGAAATATCTTCCCAGAAAGAACCTCAGCCAATAAATGATAAAATTTTGGGCTGCAGAACTCTTGGCTGGTGAGGTTTTCTATCACAGAAATCAGCTTTCCTGTGTGGTTGGGATGCTCCCACCTTCTTCTAGCACAGCCCCCCAAATACATTACCATCTATATTCTGCTGTCACTTATGCCAATGGTGAAAATTCCTATGACTTGGAAAACAGCATTGTCTGCTTTTGTTACTAAGCTGGTCAGATACTGCCCTAGTTTGAGAAACACCTGGCCCTTACTGCCTAAGACTTAAAGACTAGCAATACATAATTTTTGCAGTTTGGAAGAAACTGTGACTGTTTCAAATGAGCTTGTTCTACAAGCTGCATTGCATTAATTCACTTAGAGGTTCTTCAGGCTTTTTGGAGCAGTTGTCAATGTTTAGGTTAAAAGTTCTTAAAAAAGAAGTCCAGTACTGTTAGCACTTCCCTCTAACACAGTAGAATGTGTCTTATTTCCTAATAACTACAGATCCTTATGCTGCCAGGAAATATTTCCAGTGGATTTTGTAATAGGAGGAGTCCACTGGAGATGGGAAACAGAGATACATGAATATCTGACATCAGCCTTGGCCAGAGCATCCAGTTCTGTTTTTAACTACACTGAGTTGTTGCTGGTTAGAACAAAATCCATCAGTGCAAAATGATCTGCTACATAGTAGGATGCGAAGTGCTCGTCTGGACAGTGCTTATGTATGGTTCTTGCTACCATACTCCAGATGCATCCTTAGCTAACATCTCCATGCTTGTCTTGATGCCTTGGGTTGCTCTTCTTTCTAGTGGTGTTTTGAGGATTACTGATGGAAATAGATCTTTCCTTGCTTTTCTCTAAGGAAGGCAAGGATAAGGAGGCATCACACACATTCCTCTCTACTCACAGCAGAATACTGATTTTATCATTGGGTGTCTTGGTTTACTGCTGAAGCTAATAGCACTGCCCATGCAGTTCTCCTCAGTTATTATTCCTGCCTGGAATCCACCTGTCTTTGAAAGGCTTTTTGTGCTGCTTTTCAACGGGGGAAATTTGTGAGAGGGAGATGTTTCTGCTGCCAAGGGTGATAAGGCAAATTTTGCTTAGCAGCTCACCTTAATTGAGTCTGCTGGTGCCTGCCGTGCACTAAAACTTCAAATTTGATCTGGCCAGCATGGCTGTGCACTACAGAGGTGGTTTGAAGTTGGATTTATTCTGCCATGGGAACTGTCCCCACCAATGAAAGGACAGCCTGTGAGCCTAGTGGTCTGTGACAGCCTGGAGCTCCAAACTGAAGTGGGTGTGCTGGCAAGGGGTGAGCAGCTGAATCCTTGGAGCAGCTAATTCTGCTTCTGCTGCCTCTCTTTTTCTCCACATAATCATTTTGTTGGTTGTGCACAAGTCTATGTAGGGAGTAGAAAGCAACACAGGTCTTACACACACACACCCTCCTCTCATTTATTTTTGTTTGACCTAGTAAGCCACCCTCCCTGTCTTTTATTTTTGTGGCCAGTCAACTCTGTAAAGCCAGCCATCCTGACTAGCTGTATAAGCAAGATAAAAATTTTAGAAGTGAAAGTTCAATGCTGCGAAGTGATTTAACTGTACCTGTCTAAACCTCCTAAGCTTGACATGCCAGTATCGGAATATGACATGGCCTCATCAGAATGATGTGTGAAGCCTGGGGCGCTTCAGGAGTGCACTTTAACCACAACAGAACATTTAGTCTTAAAATGCTGGTTTAATTTTTTAGATTTCAGTAGCCCTGCTTAGTCCAAGACCAGCACGTAGCTGTTACTAAATAGCTAATGGTGAAGGATCCAGAGCAAGAAACAATGGGACTGGTGCATGTTTTTTTTTAAATGAGGCAGGAAGGAGCCCTGAGAAAGGTAGATTATTGTACATGTTCACCATTCTCTGGATGCTCAGGATTGATGGGCAAGTGTTAGTGTGCGTTCACTCTCAGTTTGCTTGTCAGTCCCATCTGGAAAGGTCTGGAAGTCTGAACCTAACAACCAGTGTTGTTTAATGTATTTTTTTTTTTTTTTTTTCCTTTTTATCACTTCTTTTCAAGCCTGGAAAATCCCCCCTCTGTTTTCCCCTTGTTTTCAGCTGTGTAATAACAGTCCTAAGCAATGAAGCCGTTCTAGTGGTATAGGGCATTATATGCTAGCATGCTAAGGCACTGTAGCCTAGTGATGGCATTCTCCTTAGATGCCCAGTCTTTCTGGGAACAGTGTCACATAGGAACTGCAGAAATGAGTCTGTCATAATGGGATTTTTTCAGCCAAAGTTTATTGCCCAAAGATGTTTCATTTCTAAGCCTATTTGTCTTGCACTTAACTCTGACAAATTTGGTGGCCTTCTACAATGAGGTTACAGTGTTGGTGGATAAAGTAAGAGTGATGGATGTCATCCACCTGGACTTGTGCAAAGCAATTGACACTGTCCTGCATGACATCCTTGTCTCTAAACTGGAGGGACATGGTTTTGATGGATGGACCACTTGGTGGATGAGGAATTGGCTGGATAGTCACACTCAAAGAATTGTGGTTGGCAGCTCGATGTCCAAGTGGAGACCAGCGATGAGTGGCCATGGGTCAGTATTGGGCCTGGCACTGTTTAACGTCTTTGTTGGCAACATGGAAGCTGGGACTGAGTGCACCCTCAGCGGGTTTTCTGGTGACACCAAGTTGTGTGGTACGGTCGACGTGCAGGAGGGAAAGGATGCCATCCAGAGGGACCTTGACAGGCTTGGGAGGTGGGCCTCTGCAAACCTCATGAAGTTCAACAAGGCCAAGGGCGAGGTCCTGCACGTGGGCTGGGACACTTAGAATCTGGGCAGAGAATGAGCTGAGAGCAGCTCTGCGTGGAAGGGCTTGGGGGCGTTGGCTGAGAAGCAGCTCAGCATGGGCTGACAATGTGCGCTTGCAGCCCAGAAAGCCAACAGCACCGTTGGCTGCATCAAGAGAAGGGTGACCAGCAGGCTGAGGGCTGTGATTGTCCTGCTCTGCTCTGCTCTCATGAGACCCCACCTGCAGTGCTGGGTTCAGCTCTGGGGCCCCCGACATCAGAAGGACACGGGCCTGTTGGAGCGAGTCCAGAGGAGGCCACAAAGATGACCGGAGGGCTGGAGCAGCTCTCCTGTGCAGACAGGCTGAAAGAGTCGGGGTTGTTCAGCCTGGAGGCGAGAAGGCTCTGGGGGCACCTTAGAGCAGCTTCCAGCACCTAAAGGGTCTGACAAGAAAGCAGGAGAGGGACATTTTACGAGAGCATGTAGTGCTAGGACAAGGGGGTATGGCTTTGAATTGAAAGAGGGTAGATCCAGGTTAGCTATAAGGAAGAAATCCTTCACTGTGAGGATGGTGAGACCCTGGAAGGGGTTTCCCAGAGAGGCTGTGGATGCCCCATCCCTGGCAGTGTCCAAGGCCAGGCTGGATGGGGCTTTGAGCAACCTGTGCTAGTGGAAGGTGTCCCTGCCCGTGGTGGGGGGCTGGAACTAGATGGTCTTTAAGGACCCTTCCAACACTAACCAGTCTATGATTCTGTGATTTTTAAGACCCTTCCATAAGACTTGAAGGCAAATCTCACGCCAAAGAAGGGGGTATTTTAATTTGCTTCTGTTCTCCTCTAAGGTCTCTGCTGCCTCAGTAAAGGGTGGGAGAATTGCTTTTGTGTTGGGGCTAGAAAATGATAATTTTTCAAGACTGTTTTAAAACATCAGATGGGAACAGAAGTTCACAAAAAGTATTTCTGCCTCCTTTTATTTTTTTTTTTTAACAAACTGTTTCATAGCATATGCACCACTTAATATGGCATATGTTAACTTCAGTGTTTTAATTGATTAGCAAAGTAAATAGACGTATATAATGGGAATAATCTGTCAGTAGCATCATGAGGCTCCAGCAAGGTACGTCCTTTTATAACTTAAGAATGTACTTGTTTGGTAGTTTGGGTTTTTTTGTTGTCTGTGATTTAAAAGAAATGTGATACGTTATCTACTGTACATTTTGCTTTCACCCCTGCAAGCTGTACTGTCTGGCAGCATGCAAATGAGAGGTGACTTTACATATGGGAGGAAAGAGAAAAAGATTAGGTGGACTACTGAATACACAGTGTGGAATATTGTCAATGTTCCCTAGTGACCTTGGGAACAGACATCGACCAAGAAGAAAATCGACTGTAATAACTCCAAAAGTTCCAGTCAACTGGTGTAGATTGCAAAAGGCATGGGATGGGGAGAAGCAGTCCCCAAGCTTATGTTGTCTGTGAAGCAAAGTTTGGATTGATATTGGACTTTGCATGTATATTGTTTTTCCAAGTAAGAGAAGCAAACTCTTTACAATCTGTTAAATAAAAATCTGAAGAAAATTCTGTTAAGGGGCATGTTGCAAAAGCTGACTTCTTTTCCATAAGCTTTCCTACCAGCTGTCAGCTGCTTCTTTGCCTTAGCAGAGGTTTTGGGCTTGGCTAGGCTCGTGGGGAGTGAACGTACCAAAGCACCGAGGTTAAAGTAAGGATTGAGAACTGTTACTTGCCCACTCACATAAGCTGAATTTTAGCTTGTTAGAAGTCTTTGTCACATGAACTATTGGGTAGTAAAAAACAGGCTGTAGTATGAGAATGTCTCTTGCAGTACTAGAATTGCTCCTATTAACATTCCTGTTAACTCTAACTTCATACTGAATTTTCTAAGTTCATTGGGTTTGAATGATTTGCTTTGCTGTCCGAGCTGAACTTTTCTAATGAAAATCCAGTTACAGTAAAGCAAAGCCCACAGTAATGTCAAGTGCTCCATTCCAGCTCTAAGAAATCCAGTTTCCGTAGGCAAGCTTGCAGACTTTGAGGCGCTCTGCAGGTGGGCCTTTCAAATCTGGGCATAACTCTTAAAACGCAACTGTTATTCTTAGTTACTGCTCTATGGATAGCTTTCCTGAGAGACACAGTGTAAACAACTTCTCTAAAATCAATCATTCTATCTGAAGTATTGCAAAAACATCTATGACAGCCTTTAGATTATTTTAGATGCAGTAGATAAGCACAGTTGTTTTTTAACTTGTACACGGGATGTAGTTTTTTCCACAGTTTTGATAACCTTCATGCACATAGCAGTTAACAGCTGAAAATATTTTTTTCATTAAAGCGTATCAGCAAAATACAAAAGCGTACATCCAGTAGGACAAAGGCTTTGGGGACCAGGACTTCTTGTTGCTACTCTCTGCATGAAGCTGACCTTGTCTGTATTCTATAATGGAAGTTACTTCATCATCCAGCCTTGGGCCTCTCCTGAGCAAATACTGTCAATCACGCTGAATTGTGCCAAAAGGCATACCAGCCATGTCATGCAGATGACTGTCCACTGTGGGCTCAAATGAGACAACCAACCCTTAACCCTAACATAACTGAGAATTTATTTTGTTTCAATGTAGAGACAAGTACATAGGTCTACAGGGTGCTTTTGTTTTTACATTAGCTGTTGGTAGGTTTTCTAAGGATTACATGCACTACTAAAAAAAAAAAAAGAGGAGAAAAAGGAGTTTCTCTTGATTCTCTACATACTGTGCAAAAATCAGTCACATTCAAGACTTGATATTTAGCTGACATGTAATATAAGCTTTAAAGAAATTGCCTTTTAATTTGGCTTAGTTATTTTGGCTTTATATGTAGTTTCGTATTGCATATTTGGTTTTAAAATGAGGGAAATTTGTTTTAAAAGTACGATACTCCTAAGACTTTATGAAATACAATACTTTTCAAAGTTCAGGTTGCACTGTAGCTAATGTTCCCAGCTAATGTGGGAAGTTTGCAAAGATCTTGCTGCATAATGTTTTAGTATTTCGTTAATTTTTGCAGCAATTGTTCAGACTCAAATTGCCATTTGAACGTTTTCCCTTAACTACCTTCATCAGACACAGATCATAGGACACTGAGAATCCTGGCTAACAAAGCTAGGAAAAAAGTATTTAGCAGACAATGACCGTAAGCAAATTTCAAAGACCCAGGCCAATTACAAATCATATTCTCCCTCGTTCAAAATCAAGGCAATATTTTACCTCTTCCAGGGCCTTTCTGAGCCTCCATTAGCATTCCAGATTTGCTGCAGCAAAAAGCTTGTTTGTCCCCACAGGAAAAATACAGATTGATTTCTCAAAGTATGATCCATTATCTTCCTTGTGCCCTCAAAGCCACATTTGGACTACAATCAGTGACGTCTGCTGAGCTAGCTGAGCATTAGTCCTGATGGTCTTTTGACCATTAATCCTTTGGTTGTTGTATGGTATAAACATTAGGTTAGCTCATCACTAGGAATCATCATTAGCCTGTGCATCATCTGACCTGGCCTGCTGAAGGATTCCGTGTCCTTCACCATTGTATCTTAGCGCCATTGCCAAATAGAAAGCCCAGCTGGGACCTTCAGTTTCAAAAGTTTCTACAAAAAGTCAGGGAGAAGATCTAAACACAGATGTTTTTAAGGCCAAATCATACGCCTTAAATTTCAGAGAAAAGTCCCTCCTGTACCCTGAGGTATAATTTTGTATGATGATTTTCCTGGTCAAAACCGAATTCACCTTACTGCCGTGAAATGTAAAATATAAATGATTATTTCAAGAAAGTTGCAAAAGAAATGTCAAAAAACATTGTATATCGTACTTCTCAGGATGGGTTAGGAGTGTTTCTCATGAGAACCTCTGGTTCCTTTCAAAAGCAATGTTTCATAAAGCTCTTTTTAAATGATGTACCAGTTATGAGAATGGAAGATCAGTGTCATGGCAAAAAGGCCAAACACAATATAGAACCGTGCATCCATAGGACAGTGTCAGCATTCGCTGGTGAAGATACCAATTTATTGCAGCATTGTAACAGCTAATAAATCCCATGCATTTTGATAGTTTCTCAACTCGTGAATGTTTTTCCAGTTTTCATGTCACACCTGAGTCCCTTTTCTAAAAGACTTTCCCCACACAGAACTACTAGATTTCTCTATTGAAAGATTTCAATGTAATTAAACTGATAGCTGAAAAAGACATCATCTGTCTTTTAATAAGGCAGCTTACATATTCAATAACTTTAGACTTGCTTGCTGAAAGACAGTTTGAAAGTTTATTTGTATATCCTTTCACTCAGATATTTTGAGATTCTCTCATCTTGTTTCCATTAACATGCCAATAAATTAAATAAAAATATAAGGCACTTTCTGGTTTTTTTTCTCATTTAGCAGCTAGATTATAATAAAGGCCTTGATTTGAACTTCAGAGGCTTAAAGGTGTTTGGTCATTGATTCCAATGGCTTTTGGCCCTTAAAAGCATCATCTGATTACTAACCACCACCATACACCCCCAGCAATCTAGATAGAGTGAATGTACAGTAAGAGTAATTAAGACAGTGCAGTTTAATACTTGCTAGGAGTAAAAAATTCTCAAAGCAACATTAAATTTTAACAATTGCCAAAGATCCATCTTGGACTTATGCCTCAAGTCTGATTTTAAAACATAGACTTCAACTTGATTTCTTGTGAATATTTTTATTAAATGCCAACAGGTACATTTCTTGTCACAAATAAACCTTGACTTCTAAATATAGGCAAAGATATGCAGTAGTACCATAGTGGGATATCCTTTTACCGTTTTATGCCAGTTCTGCAAATCTTCTGATCATTTTTGTGCTTATTATGCACAATTTAGTTCTTCCTCGGTTTGCAAATGAGCCACAAAAATAGATTGATTTTTACAGAAGTTTGCTATTCGATATTGGTTGATAAATGTTTTAGATGTGGTGTAGAGCTCATAATTAAGGGTTTACATTCCATAGACCAAAACTTCTTAAGATAAAACATTTATTAGCTAGTATGTACCACAACTGCTAGTAGCTGTACTGCTATTGGTAACTTCCTATGCATGTGTTGATCACTGAGACCAAGCTACTGTTTCTGCTTCCCTAGTTCCTTGAGTAAAAGGCTTACATGCAGGAGGAAGGTCTATGTAAACTATTTGCTTGTTACAGGAGATTGAACTTTACTATGAATACATTTTCTCATGCATATGGATAGCTTGCAGGAGAACTGACATGGGTATAACATTTGATTTTCATTCTGAGTGTTTCTGATAGTTTCATCCTTTTGCATAGGAGTAACAGAAGGCTTATGCTTCAGCTCATGAAATTAAAGAGATTTAAGTGGAGTAAAGGCTTCTTTATAGCCCTTGGCTAAGTGACCACCTAGAAATGCTTCCTAAATGCAAGATGAAATCATATGAAATCAATCATGTGAAATCTTCTTTCAGTGCAAACATATGAGGTTAAAAGTCAGATACTAATAAATTCTAACAGAAAATGGATAAAAAAAGATTATATGCAAGGAACTGAATGAATGTTACCAAGGAGTCACCATTTTTAAAGTTCTTGCAAAGAAATGAGAGGACAAAAATCATAGCTACAGAATTCCATTTTCCTCCCTGTTTTACTTGCCTGACCCCTAGTTATCTATGTCTTCATTAAAAGAACAAAACTCAGAATTTCACACTCATTTAACACCAAGTTAAGTATCACTTAACCCCTTGGTACTGACCAAATGTATCCCTATTAAGCAGAGTTTTTGTTAGTACCATCCCAATTAAACAGCAGTCACAGCTATTCAGTAACATTATACCAAATTAGTTTCCTGGGAGGTATCTTAATAAAGCAACCATCCCAATTAAGCCTGTCCTCATTAGATGGAGGATACAGTATTACTATTTTATTGTAATTGAAGAAAGGCTCATGGTCCCATTTCATATAGTTTAGCTACAGAATTATTAATAAACAACAGTCCTAACTAATATATTAGTGCTGACTCAGAATATAATAACATTGACCTATTAAATATGGCATTTGCATGTAATCAGTGGCTTCTTGCAGTAGTTTTCTGAGCCACTGGAAAACAGAAGGATTTTGTCTTCTTGTGATGTCCTTGTTCTTCTTTGTTGACATCATCACATTTAGTCTGTACAAAAGAAGTGTTAAAAAACATAGAAATTGCTGACTTAGGCTCCTTGGAGCTTTTGGAGGTGATGACTGTGATAAGCTGGAAATCTTTTGAGCTTATGGTGTTTGCAGTTTCCCAAATGTAATTCAGATACTTTGCTAGCTCTAATTTTTAGCTTTAGCTCCAGTTGTTTTCTAATACAATCCTGAAAGGGTGAATTTGGACAATCTCATCTTGGCCATTTTGAGCACATATGCTAGAACTAAGTCTTTTTGGCTCAGCTGTAGCTTGAATCTAATGAAAATGACAGATAATGCAGAGCACTGTGTGCCTGCCAAAAAAGAGGATATTTCCCATGAGATAGCACCTGGTGATGCAGAAATAGACACTATAGATTTGTGATTGGCTGGTACTTACCAGTATTCATATCTAGTCAGTATTATCAACCACACAAGATCACATCTTGGATAATAACAGCAACAATGGCATGCATAAAAAATTACTGCAGCAAAAAAGGGAAAAAAATAGATCAATTATGTCAATTATATGGTAGCACTTTTTTCCCCCTCACAGTTTCAACACTGAGAAAAGGTGGCATCTATCTCTGATCTAATTATTCACATGCTTATTCATTTTTTTTTCTTTCTTTCACTTTTCTCTTTTTTACACACATAAAGGGTCTTCCCTTTAAAAAAAACGGTGCAGAATCAAACGTGCATACATTCTGTATGTGACTTACATTTTAGCAGCTGAATAGTTGGCTACTAGAAAATAAAAAAGCATAAAAAGATTCTTGTGTTGGCTTTCTCTAAAGGGATATATATTGAGATGACCTTACCTGAGAGCAAAAATGCCATCAGCCAGAAAACTGCCATAAATTAAACTGCTGTTTAAGCCCCGATTCTAGTAAAAGGGTCCAAATTTCCAAGGTGCCCCTAATGGGTCTCTGCTCGATGATAATGGAGCTTTTCTCTGAGGGAGTACATTCACCAGGAAAAAAAATAATCACAAACAAAATGTCAAAGTAAAAATCAGCTCCCTTTTATTAGGAACTGTTGTATACAAACTCCAGCAGGTTATGGAAACTACCCCTCTGCTGAATTTAGCTTACCTAAGGTGATATAATGAACAAGGTGATTCTGAAAAAGAAATACAAAATCATTAAGCAGATCTGTAAATTTTATAATGAATCATTTCAATTAGATTCAGGCAGCAGCAGATGTTAACTCATTTTGGCACGCCCAAGCTTTGAGGTTCTTAGGCTGAATTACTGGTGTTGTGGGTTGTGGGGTTGTTTTTTTTTTTTTGGTGAAAACTTGATGAATCTCACATTTAGAACTGTGCATGAAAAAAATGTGTTACGTAAAAACAGAGCAAATGGGCCCTTCATTTACCGATGAATGGGTCAAGCCTCTCTTCTTATACCACAAGGGGGTTTTAACGTGAGAAAGTGATAATAGGTTCACAGAGACAACAAGCTGGGGCTTAATGCTGCTGGTGAACCCAACACTATCTCTGTGGGTTTTCTTGAGATTTCCTTACGCAAGTCCAGCTGTGCCACGGAATAACGGGCATTCCTATACGTGACACAGTCTTCATGTGTTTGCAAGCACGGTAAAGCATTTGCTGTTTTCAATGGATTATTGGGCAGTTGCTGGACAGTTGCATTCATGTGGTATGCTGAGAGATTTTTTTCTGTTAATATAAAAGAGGAATCGCACAAGATGTCCACCTACCTTTGCACAGTTTTTGATGTTAATATTTTAAAAATCCTTGTATTAACCTAAATGGAGACTATGCCACTACATAGGATTTAATAGTCTTCTTTCATACCACTTTGCTTTCTGCCTAGACCCGCTGAATAGTCTAAGTCATCTGATTTCGGTCTTGCTTGCTCTTAACCTTGTCTGCTATCATGAGAAGGATAGTGTTTGGTTTACACTGAGCAGCTAAGCAGATGTCTCCGTGATGGCACTGTCTGCCTTTGTACTGGAAGGGAATTTCTGCTGGCTCATAGCACTTCCTGAAAGAGCTGTCTCTTTAAGGAGTTATCTCATATTTTCAGAAATTGACTGTGAAAATTCTAAGTAATGGTGTGACATGATCACACTCACTTTCCGTAGTTAATCCTTCACTAGGGGTCAGGCGCTTTCCCTGCTCAATGAGTCATTTGATTGTCATCTACCTTGCACAAAAAAACTACGAAGCCCCAAGCACTGTCTGGTAAGGATGACAGGCAGTCACTGTGCTGAGCTCTGTGCAGGAATAACTGAGTTAGAAAAAAGCTGCTGGCACTGTAATAAAGCGTTTAATGGACAGACAGCCTCTTTTACCTTCCTTGGGGTAACACTAAATCCCTTTTTATTGTAGTTTGCACAGATGTTAGTGAGTTATCCATTTCTCTAATCATACTAGAAGTTGGCACATCCATCTTAAGTAAGAAGACCAGCCCACTCTGTTTTTGAGAGTCCTTTTTCTAATAAACTTGTGTCAGTTTCAGGTCAGTTTCACCAATACAAATAAAATTCAAACAAATAAAAAGTATATTGTCTCATGATGAGATGTATGTAATTATGTCCCTTAGGTCAGTTTAAATTTACAGAGGGAGTTACACTGTGTATAACCCTTACTGCAATCTAGATTTTTCCCCCTGCTTTAAAAAATAAACCAAAACCACTGCAATATTTAGCCAATATATTGTAGTTATGTGGTATTCTCACTTTTGGAGCTGAATGTTCTATATGATTCATTTTACTTTGCAATTATTTGTATATAAATGCATCATTGTGTTCTGCGAACAATATCTCCCCTCCTCCCTCCGATAAATCTTTGTGAATGGAACCCACTTGTTTTGTTTATTTCCTCTACAAAGTGATGCTAACTGGCTCAGTAAGTGCAGAATATTTATATTTGTTTCTATTCTTTTGCATGGTGCTAAAGCAATTGCATCCTCTTGTTGAAGACTTTATTTCCGTTTGGGTGGTTATTCCTAAATGCAACACTTTTATTAATGAAATAAAAGCTTTGGTTTGGGGCTGAGTGGGGAGAGAGAAAACCCCACAGCCTAGATTGTACACGACAAGGTGCTACATGCTTCAACTGCTAGCATGCTTACAAAGGTCAGCTAAAGTTCAGGAAGGGATAAATGATTGCTACTTTGAGGGGGTCCGTGGTAAGCCTTGTTCTTTTTTGCTCTGAGTTGATGGGTTCACAGCGGTAGCTGAATTTTGATAGATTGGCAGACACTGAAAGGAAATGCTAAATCTGCCACAGGGACTCAAACTAACTTCATTTTCTAGGGGCAAAGGGTAAAAGACAAGGGGTACTGTTCAAGGGCAGGACATCATATGACCTGGTCAACAAAGCTACCAGTGTTGTTTGTTTGGATCCTTGCCTTGTTGTACCTGGCTTCTTAACAAAAGGCCTTACCAGCAGGGTGGGCTATCAAAATAAACATTAAAGGTTCAGGGGTTGATGCTAGTCCTTTGTGTATGTAAATTTACTGCTCTCTGGGGTCTCACTGTAAATGAGAAGGCCTGTCTCTGTTGTGTTTCCTGGTAAAATACTTTTAATAAATAAATCAAAGACTATGGAACATTAACTATTTCTCACCAAAATGGTAAAAGTATGCAGTTACTTTTTTGTAAAACAGTTCTCATACTTGGCTATAAAAAAGAAAACCTCTCTCAGCTTCCAAATACCTAGGGTGAGTTACACTGACGATCTTGCAAAACAAAACCCTAACCTCCCAGGCTGGCTATTGAGTTTTACACCAAGCTGATGTGCTGAATATATCTTACTTTTTATACACGCCTTGAAATATATAAAACAATTGATTAAGTTGAAGGCCGCATTTCGGTAAGGTCAGTTTTATGATGGGGTATGTACAATCTAGGCACATTTGACATCCGGTTAGTACACGAAATTGTAAAGACTTTATCCACAAACTGGGTAATTGTTCACACAAATGCTTAATTAAGGGCATTTGTCCGGGTCATTAGGCAGGTTCTATACACAGTTGTGAAAACTGTACGTTTCTACTTTTTTCTTCTTTTTAATCTTAGGTTTCCTTTGTGATCTCCTAACACATTCTACAATGAATGAAAGAATTTGTGCTTTAAGAGAATGGGGAGTCTGAAATGTTTGCAAGGGAATCTGAAACCATGTGAAACCAGCTAATGTTTCGGATTTCATCAGAAACTCAAAACGCATCAGCAATTCCCCAGGTTTACAAACCATATGGTGAACCTGAGTCTAACTTTCAATGACCACAGTCTGATTTATAGTTTTCCATGGCAATTGGTCAAAACCTGTGATTTTTCCCAGGCTTCAAAGGAAACTAGACAACCTTAAGTGATTTGACTGAGCGTTGGGTTTAGTCTGAAGTCACCACTCAGAAGTTGACTGGAGGTTGGTATTTCCATAGCTTCTAAACTGCCCAACCATGTTGTCAGTACACAAAAATTAAAATCAGTTGCTTTAGTGTCCAAATGTTATTAAAACCGTTAGCTTAGTCCCTTTATTTATCTTCTAAGACCACTTGAAGAAGAATAGAAAGATCTCATTTTGATTTTGTTGTTGTTGTTGAACAAGAGCAGAACTCACATGACATCCAGGAATCAACCTCTGGACGCTACAGGTTAATTTAGGTTTGTTTCCATTTCTGGGAACTGGACAGCACACATCGCAGGGATTTTTTTGTTTTGTTTGTTTTATTTGGGGTTTTTTTTTGGTTTTTTGCCTAACGAGGAGCAGGTCCCAAAGCACTTTACCTCACACAAAAAAGATCTGAGAGAGCTTGCTTCAAACACCGCACCCATTTTAAGCTAAGCAACCCAAGTCAGGACACACAAGAGGCAGTATGTATTTATTGGGATAAATGAGAGCTGGAGAGGATTAGGTGAGTCAGACTGAGTTCTACAAGAAGGACATAAATAACCCCAGAAGGCTTGAGAGCAGGTTGCTTTTTCCTATTTCTTTCCAAGAGGAGAACAAAGGGTTTCTCTCTCTCTCTCTCTCTCTTCTCTCTCTCTTTTTTTTTTTTTTTTTTTTAACCTTTAGTGAGATGTTACGTATAGTACTGGTGCCAAACACCATATCTAAATGAAACAGGAAAAATGACTTTACTCAGCTGTACATCTTTATACACTGTAGGTTGAATTTCTGCTCAAGCTAGTGATTTTGATTAATTTTAGATGGAAATTTTAAATAAATTATATAGGGGGAATTTCAGAGATTATTCTAGTTTGGCATATTTTGGTTTATTTTAATTTAGAATTCAGAAACTGGGCTGGAGTTGAATTGAACAAGCCTGTTGTACAGCCAGTTGTTGTATTTACTAAGGTTGTTGATGTGCTTGTTTGATTTCTGTACTATTGAAATGCACTACAATCTCCTATTTCAGTTTTATTTTTTTGATCAAGAGGGAACATCAAGATTGCCGTATTTAATAGAAACGTTTTGTGGATAGGATATAAGCCCTGTCATGTGCAATGTAATCAGATGTTATAATCTCCCATCATTACAAAATCAGCCTTCTTTAGTGAAAAGTACAATAAATAAGTGATAGGTAGCACTGGATTCATCAAATGCAATGGGTAATTTTGTCCAGCTGAATTATTCATGGTGGTAGCTTAAGGTGTGGTCTTGAAAGACTGCTGGTTTGCAGTGTCCTGGAATGCATTTTCACATCTGTTTCTCCCCCAAATAAGAGCATCTTTCTTTTGATAAATATATCGGTGGTTAGTCACGTGTCTTTGGGGAGGTGTGTATAGTCTTTCTGCAGGCAGATGTGAGGAAGGTCTGCCTGAGTTGTGAGCTGACTAAGAATGGTGTGAATGTGAGCGGTGTTGAGTTCAAGTTAAGGTATCTTGTTCAGGACTGATGCTGTGTCTGCCTGCTTCTTGAAGTCTCTAGGCAAGAAGTGCATGGGAGCTGAGTGGGGCTTGCAAAATACCATGCAGACCTGTCCTCAAAGAAGTGGTCAAGCCTGCAAATCATCAGCAGCTCAGTTATTGCTGTAAGGGCAAACATCACTATTGGAGCAATGCAGGGATAGTTGTGGCTTCCAAGCCTGCTGGATGAATTATGTCTGCAAGTGGTCAGCCCTTAGGACCCAAGAACAGATATTTCTTTCTCTTAAGATGAACCATAGAGCCATGCCAGAGGAGCGTGCAGGTTGCAGACCTCACGGAGCTGCTGGCGTCTTCTCCTCAAGATGTACTCAGTGGTACCGAATCTCTCTTTCCTCATGTTCTCCACTCCCACTCATCTTGAGATTTTCCTTCAGATTTCTTTTCTCTAAGGGCCAGAGAGGAAAGGAGCTGCTGCTTGATAGCATGGCAATCTCTTAGCTTATTTAGCTCATCTTTATCATTCCGGTTTCAGCAGCTCCCAATAAGCATCACTTGCAGAACAGTGACTTTTGTCTTATCCTTAGGATTTTATAGACAGTCACAAGGCACTGAACTTGATATTGCTAAAAGCAGCAGTGTTTTTAGTATAAAGAAACAGATGTTTGGCTTCCGAACACGGGCGCCACCTTCTAACAAAGGTACTTCCCTAAACACGGATCCAAAGGTCAGGGTGTCTCTCCTTGCTTCCAGTGCACTGATGGACAAGCATATCCTGAGGTATTCACATTTTCTGGCTCTATTATACCCAGAGTATTTGTTCATTCCAAGAAGATTAAATACTGAATTCTGTGCCTCTGATAAGCTTGACGAAAAAGAGGGCCTTGTGTTTGCTGGAAGAACAAATATACTGGCTTTCATAGCAATATGAATCCAGTGGGAGAAAAAAGGCATAATTAATTACGTTTGAGCCAGTTCAGAGACAGAAATGTAATGTCTCCCACATTTCCATTGTTACTCTGCAACCACTCAAAACTCAAGGGGGCTTTCCAAGAGCACTCTCAGGGATGTGGGAGTCCAAAATGTGGGTGTCAATTATGTATGCTTAAGTCAAAGAAGTAGCTTGTCCCTGACCTCACTTTCAGCTGCCCTTGCTTGGAAATAAAACTCCTGCAAAACAGGAAGGTTCTTGCTAACGGGAATAATCTTCATAATCTTAACCTTCCTGCTACCTCAGCTGCTATTTTATGGGTGTAAGAGTGTGCATCTGCCTTGACTTTTATTTCCTCCCTTTCTCCCTCCCTTCCTTTTTATTCAAAGGGAGGAATATTTCTTTGAAAATAGAGACCGTCATAGCTCTTTGTGGTGTAGGACACTATGAAATCTTTTATTGGTCTTGAATCTGTCTTTTAAAACGTGATCTTAACAGAGAGAAAGAACAGCCAGATTGGGCCAATGGATCAGGCTGCCATCAGATTATCCCTGCAGGTTTTCAGGCACAGCGATGGAGAAAACAGTAAATCAAAGAGTCAGCTGAAAATAGATATGGCATACTGTTACTGGGTTTTAATTTTCTTTGTGACAGATATTTTTGAGAGTGTTGAGTAATAACTGAGGAACATCTCCACATTCCCAATCAGGGAATCTGGTCTAAAATTGCTGACTATTTGGGTGCCCAGGCTTGTCCATTGCAATGAGAGCAAAATGTACAAAATACAACATTGAAACAGATGAATTGATTGAACAGATTGAATCATTATTTCGTTATTGCTTACTTAATAGGTGGTTCTTTTGAATAATTTTATATTTAAATGCATTATGATTACAATTTCCTTGGGTACTCACAATCTTTGAGTCAAACTGATATCCCTTTTGATTGTTCTATTACAAACACTAGAAATATCTTCCTTACAAAAGCCTCTTGACTACATTTAATCTAGATTTAGTTTAGGATATTGATGGTCTCAAGACATTCAAATGCATTCAGAAGTTGGTGTTCAAGTAGGTTTTGAGCATCATTTTGCAGCTCATCATAAGATGTATTATTATTCTTTGCCCACAGTATTTCCTGTAATTCAACAAAGGCCTTTGTGGAAGGTTTGGAAATAGCTTAGGCAATCTTGAGGACCATTGTTTGAGGACTCTGACCTCAATTTTTAACCTAGTGGGCCCACTGCTATCTATCGCTAGTAAATTCTGTTCACCTCCTAAACAGAAAAAAAATTAAGGCTGAGAATTTCTTCCCTCCATTACTGCCAGAGGAGAGACTTCCTTGGCAAATTGACTTGTATCCACAAAAACAGTGTGGCAAGATACCGTATGTGGTAATTGTATGCGCTGTTCAAAATATTTTAAATGAACTTGTTCTTACAAAGAAATAAGTTATGAAGTTAACTTTTATGTGTGTGTGAATAATTAAACTATTGTCACTACTCTAAATTATCATCTATTGTTAACTTACATCATTAAATCTTGCTTCTTTGCTAAAGAATAATGAAAAATACACTTAATTAACAGTTATTGCAAGCTTGAGGCCATTGATAACACAGTTCTCAGACTGAATTTCACAAGTGTGTTTTGTACTTGACTTGAAATTGCTGCTTTATTCTAAAGCCCTGCACAGTGATGTGGGCATAACAAATTTTGTATCACAAAAACGAACTCCCTTAGTAAATTATGTCACTGTTGGTTAAGATTAGGTTGCTACAAGCAAACAACTTGAGTGTTATTTATTTTTTTTTCCCAGTGCAGAGGGCGGAGTTATGGTTTGAGCCTGCTGTTTTAGTTGCTTTTAGAAAATTTATGAAAGGCTTTTTCTGTGTGCCAAATCTGACAATATCCCACCCCCTTTGCCTCTCAGCTTCACTGTGCCCATCCATCAGAAGGTTTTGGGGGGTTCTGTAACAGTTCCCTGAGGAAAGTGATTCTGGTTAATTTCCTTGTTGTTTCGATTACAGAGGTGATAGGGTTTTTTTCCTTGGATATTGTTAAAGAGGCTTGCCAGCACTGTAAAGAATGTGCTGCATTCTTCAGATGAAATAAGGCCAATCAGTGGAATAATGAGGAAAGTAATATCTCCCTAGAGAGTCTGATTGGGTTTTCATCAAATCAGCCAACCTTTTCCAGTCATTTACACCAACGTTCACTCCATGCAGGGTGTTATGCTGTCTCAGATTCTTTCCTCCTTTTAAATCCCTTGTGATTATTACTGATAACTAAATAATTGGGATGAGGCAAATTTATGTATGTTGTATATGTTCTCCTTTTTAAAATTAATTATTTTGCTCTTATTTTTTCACATATATTTTAAATGACTCTCCTACCCTGGAAGCTATTCCAAAGAGAGAGGGATATGCAAGAGCTGGAAGATTTATTCCTTTGTGACACTGAATGTCCTTTTATTTTTAATATGTGAGGTAGTTTCCCCTGAATGGAAGGTTACCTACTGCTAAGACTACAATCCCATGACAAGATGCCCAGTTCCTGTTGTTAATTAGAGCTTGACACATTTATTTTTATTTATTCATTAATTTGCCTTTCCAAGATAAACCTCTAAAATGAACCATTTAATTTATTGGGGAGTGAGGAGAACAATAGTTACCATGATCTTCCCTTATTTCATGTTCTTTTCTCTGTCAAGAGCACAGCATTAAATGCACGAGGAACATCTAGCCAGTGAAACAGAAACACGCTCTCTCACTCACTTAGAATTCAAACTAAGAAAATGGTCATTTCAGGTTTGCGCAGATCTTATGCAGGTGGTTTCTTGCTGTATCTCTGACCATTAACAATCTGTTCTGAAAAATATAAAGATTATGGTTTTGGGCCAGATCCTCCCATGGTGTAAACCAGCTTGTTCTACTTACGCCATAGCTGCGCTGACTTACGCTTTCTGAGCATTTCACCCAGCATGAGGCCCTTCAGGTACACAGAAACACATGGCAAATTATTGGCTCACTAGGGTTACTGTTCATACATCACAGACTAGCCCTTTCCTATGAATCCAGGACCTTTTGGTCATCAAATGAGAAATAAGCAGGAGCACAAAAGATGCAGGGTACTGCAGAGCTATGCTATTTAAGTGCATTTGCAGACAAAATGTTGCTGGCAGCTGCAGACATGGCTGTGCAATACCTAAAATGAGGGGGATTTTTGTTTTCCTTCCCTGCTGGGTAGTGCTCTGTTCTGGAGCACAGACTAAAAGAAAGCTGGTATCCTGTCCAAGTTATCTTCCTTCTATGGCTGGGAGATTCAGAGACAGTGTAGCTTCGTTATACACAAACACATTTATGGCTTCTTTGACAAGCTCCTGGACCACATCAGGCATGATCTGATTACATCACTAAAATGAATGTGGTCTTTGGATGTTTTACACAGCAATCTGGGAGGCATTTATTTCCTGCAGTTGGGGGGTGGGGGTGGGGGGGCATGTTTAGCATGTGAAAGTTTTCAAAATTAACTGAGTTCCATTCACACCAGTCCTCCCACACTGCTCAGCAAATGATTCAAAGCCTTCAGCGTGATTTCATCTGTGCAGACTCTAATCCACTTACTTAATGAAATACATAATTAACATATTATAATTGCAGTAAAGATGGTTTTGACAGAAATCATTTCCCGTATCTAATACCGTGGTAATTTAATCTGTTCCCCACTCCCTAACACGACCCTCCGTGATTAAGTTTCATAAGAATTTTTTTGATTGATTGATTCATCTGACGTGCCTGGGCCCTGCTAAAGGAGTGTCTGTCAGTTTACAGAGCTACGTGATGTTGTGGCAGATGGTTGTGGAGGAGCTCTTTGCGCTGTCTCCCTGTGTGGTCTTTTTTTTTTTTTTTTTTTTCTTTCTCCCCCCCTAAATGCCCTGATAATCCAAATACAGCAACCCTGATCCACTAAATCGCTACATGTTTTTATATGCTGTCTTTTAGTTGTGTGTATAGTTATTAAACTGGGGAAGGCAGGATGTGTTAAACTAGGAGGTCTAAATCCTAATGCTGTCATTCACTTCCACAATAAAACAACCCACACAGATACTTTTTATTTGATTTTTCTTTCTGTTTGTTTTCAACACAATCTCTCTAGTCTGTCATTCACTCTCAGGCAGTTACATGAGTTAAAAGGGCCAGCAAGCCAAGTTATACAGACCTCCTCAGCTAAATATCACTTGTTACCTGCAGGAATATATGGGGAACATTATCAACCACTGGCTTTTCAAGTCAGACTCAAACGGCTGCTCTCTTGATATGGGTCATGACTCATGAGATAATATCCAGCAAAAGGTCTGTGGCAAATGATTACTTCCTTTTCATAGACTGAAACCCTATAATTTTTTTTTAATGCTGTCAGTCTCCAGGAAACTGTCCTAGTTACACTGAAAAAAACAAATCCCAAAGTGGAGGGATGCTGGATGTCTTCTGCTGAGACAAACCAAACCATTTGCCTCCTCTCACCCTCATTCCTGTCCCTGACACCACCCTGTGCTCCTATATACCTTTTCCTGTCTCTGGTTTGCTTCTCTTATGGTAGGAGTTCAACCATAACTGCTCATCCCTGTCTGGCATTTTGCTCTCCATCAGTGGCTAGCATGCAGCTAGCCAGTTCTCCAGCAGCTGTGGTGAAAAGTAAGCAACTGGCTGTGTGTGGGACAGATGACGGAAAGACAAAGACTTGCCACTGTCAAGGCAGCCAGTCATTGTCAGAGCTGGATTAGAGCCGCTTGCTCTAATTAAATGCTCAGGTTGCTAAAACAGACCATCCTGTTGCAGGTCTGGGCACTGGTGCCTGTAAATTTTGTTATCCACAGCTAGGAGGTTCCCTGACACCTTGAGCAGGGTCAGTGGCAACATTTGCTCTTTGTGGCTTGTTTGGTTCACAAAATGGTCTGCACAAGTAAAGTAACACCATATGTGAGAGGGCACAGGGCTGTAGTGTAGGTGTCTGGGCCTTCTCCAGGGGCCAGGCAAGAAGGGGACAGAGTGGTTGATTTGTGTGAGCTGGTTTACCCCTGGGACAAAGTGGACATGGATTTTTCAAGGCTTATATTTTGGAATAGGGCAGATTAAGGGTGTTTAAATCCTTTTAAGTCCCTTGATTAACTAGACTTTGGAAGTCTATCTCGTGAGGGAAGGCAGCACCACAGCGAGGTAACAGTGACAGAAGTTCAAGCTTCTCTTCATAGCACAAGATGCACCAGCCTACCATCCAAACAGTGGAGCAATCTCTTAGGGTCATATTTTTCTTTGCAGTTGTATCAGTTTGCGACACCAGTTGGTGCTAGACAGTATGGTACTAGGAGCAGTATTGCGGGCCAGTTCCCAGTCTGGCAGCATGTGAGATGCCGACATTAGCGGTTTATGGCTTGTAAGAGCTGAGGCACACTGCAGGCACAGAGACTATAGTCAGCTTCTGTGTGCTGTCATGCAGCAGCTGCTGGAAGTGTTTTGAGTAGCAGTCCCTTGGCTCTCTTGGTCAAAAGGTGGATGAAGGTGGTGAAGTTGTGAACAGTGAGCGAATTTTTGTTTCCTGTCAGCCTAAGTCTTAATTTTTTGAGTTCCCATAACTGCAAACAGTCTCAAAGGGTCTGGTGGGCAATGGTCCTTGTGTGTAACAGGGCAGAGACCTTGGTCTTAAAAAAATTGCTGGACACAGTTGCAAATTGCAGCATTCATTCTGTTTTACACCTGGAATGTCCAAGTGGGTGTATTCGTTGACAAGGAGGGTAGAAGACAGCGGAAAACAATGGAAAATAATTTACTGCCTGTCTGCTTTGTTTTGTTGTTGCACTTGATAATAAGTCAAAGGTGACTCAGGTTCCAGCAATGGTCATGATGCACCAAAAGGACTGGAGGTAGAGCTGACCCACCTGTCCTGGTTTCCCATGTCCTTCTGAACATTAGATTTTGGGCAAGTGCTTCTAACAGAAGCTTCCATTCATGACAGACTCATTCTTCCTAGTTGGAGGATATGTGAATCATTTTTGATGACATGAAGATGCATTTAATTGCATCGTCTTTCATAAACCGAGTGAGTGCCAGTGCTTGACAACTACTAGGTTTGTGGGGTTTTGTTAGATGTGAAATGCAGTGTATTCATTCATTTCAGCAGTGTTTTTAATGCTAATAGGGGTTTAGGTGCCTAATTTCTGTTGATGACCTGATGCATTAGTTATGGTTTATTTGCCTACCAGTTCTCACTGACCTATATACTATTGGTGTGTTTGCATAAAAACTTATGCCAAGATTATCCTATAGTAAGCAAAGGCTTTCTGTGGTGCATCTAAATCTGCCTCCCCTCCCAGTGACAGACTGTAAGTGCATTGATCAACAAAAGCTCTGCTTTTCTCATTGAATTGTGAAACACTTACCTGGGAACAGCTTGAGCACAGAATGTGAGGTGAATGAAGAGGCATTTATGTAAAAAGAGGACAGAGATTTTGAAAAAAAGATCATTTCAAATGATCAGTTTGTTAATACACTGGCACAAAACCACAAGTGTGGACAATATACCCACCTGCCCCCATCCCATAGCCAAACCCATACTGAGTTCAAAGAGGCCACGCAAAATGATGCACACCAGCTCCTACATCCAAGTCACTGAACTCATTGAACTTGACTGAAATTCCTGTCGGAGCATTTTCTTTTTCCTATGAGTGTGAAGGGAGGGGGAGGCTCCTTTGTGAGTGGCAAGTGTACATGAACACCACCACATCAACTGCCAATATGTTATGAGGCCTTGGTAACAATCTGGAGTCTCTGGGGAGCTCTGCTGCAGTTCAAGTGAGTATCAGACAGAGAGAAAACAATTTCTGGTGCCAATAATGCAGCACAGATGAAAAATGTTTTAATATTTGAAGCTGCTTTATGGCAGAAGCAATGACAGTGATGGAGTCAATGTCAGCTTTTTTCCTTTAAATGTCATCTTTCGTCTATGAGTTTTTTCTGCTCTGGAGGCATGCAAGCCTGATGCTGACTGTTTGCAACCATTGATCATTGATTTTATTCTAAATGGAAAGCTTGCCAGAAGACTAGAAATTCTGGAATTTATTAGGATTTCTTTAAGAGGCACTTTAGCTCAACAGTTCTCATTACTGTCTTTACAATGTTACTTATTTTTCTTTTTATGTCATATGATTTGTAAAGGGTTAGTACTCAGAGAACAATATACGATTAAACCATTGTGCATGCTGGAGTTGCAAGCTCAGAGGGGAAAAAAGGATTCTAAGAAGGGCTAAGCACATATCTGAGTCTTAAACAGCAACTAATGTCTCTTCAGAACCAAAAGCTCTATTTTAAAACCTGTGGACGTGAGTTTTATTAAACAGCAATTTTGATTAAATAAGGTCACTCTTAAATTAATAACTCTTAAATACATAAATAAAAGGGCTAAAGCATCTTTATATTCTGACATTTAGTGCATAAACAATGTACTGTATGTACCAAATGTCAGAATATAATGAAAGTTTGTCCTGTTAAACTAATACTGCTGATAGGCAGAAATGCCTTGGACTCTAATAACTCTTCAATGTATTTATTTACAGTGACATTATTCTGAACATGCCAACTAGGAGTGGTTTAAGGCTTTATTACATATTAACATTTAACATATTTGTGTGCTTATGTATCAGTGATTATTCTTAATTTGGTTAAAAAGAATCCATTTATGGTTATACAGTAGGCTAAATGTTTTTCGGTTTGTGATATGTTTCCATTGGCACAAGACTAGTTCAAACAGGTACGTGAGCTCTTGGCTGACGTGCCTGACATTCAAGCTTTATTATGGAGCAGTGTACCCAGGGAGCGTGAATTATCGTGAGTATCAGCCTTGGCCTGCTGAAAGCATCATTCAGCCTAGCTGATTACGGAATTTACTCTGGAGTTTGGATCTGAAGATCCATCTACTGGACTGATGCTGTTTATTTGTTTAGTCACAAATATGTTGCAGACCAGACAAAGGGAAAATCATAGCAGAACACAGACTGGTTGAATAGCAATGACCAACGAAAAGCAAAATCTTGCAGCGCAAAGAGCTGGTAGTACAGTGTATTGCTGCTGTTTAGATAAAGCTAATTCTGGCAAACCCTTTAATAAACCATCAAGTGCAGCACTTGAAATGTAAAAGTAAACTTTCTGGAAAATAAAATGACCATCTGCAATGTTACCTTAGATGCTGTAAATGGAGTTTCTGGTGTAGTGGGGTCTATTGTACCACACCGGTCAAATTGCTTTTAATGTTAATAGTGAACTGTCCCGATCTCCAATGCCATATATAATACAACAGTTGTATTGTAACTGGGGTAAAGGGACAGCAGAATATTGTCTGCTTGCCTTAATGCCATCAATTCTGCGCAGGCCACATCCCCACATGCTCGTTCTCACACTTGTAACAGGTGTGTTTCTGTGTCTGCAGCAGTGAAGCTCAGGTAATAAAAATAGCATATTTTCTTTTTATTGTTGGAAAACCTGTGTTTACTTCTGCATAGGCTGCCACCAAAAAGGCTTGGTTAGAGTTGTTCTGTACCCAACGATCTGTTATTGCTGGCAAGGTTTTACACATTCTTTGATGAGATCAGACTGACTAAATGCAACAATTGGGAAATACTGAATACTATCCAGCAGCCGTTTCTTGAGAGTACCGTTTATAAGTCTCTTCTACTAGGAATATCTACGTTCATAAAGTGCAACACCATTTGCATGAACCATTTGTGCACTTTCAGAAGGTGAATCTTCAGAGATGTTCCATTAAGTGCCCTAACAGCTTAAAATTTTGATGAACATTTGCAAAACAGCCATGAATTTTCCCTAATAGGAACAGATGGAAGCTTATCTGACAATTTTGGTATCTGTTTATGAACCAGGGAATCCTAAAAAAATATTTAAATATGAAGTGGTGACAGTGTCTTATGCTCCCATGGCATAGTGATCCTCCTTATCATTATTAATTTTTGTTGTAGCAGAATCTAGAGGCTGCAGTGGATTTAGGGGTCCCATTGTGTTAGTGCTGCACATATACATTACAGATACTTCTTGCACTTAGGAACTTAGTTTCAAAAGAATGAGAAAGCACTGGCAGAAAGAGGAAATGAATAAGACATATTGTATTGATACCCAAGATCATGCGATATGGGGGTGGAACTGAGATTTAGAGGGTCTTAGTTTAGCGTCTTGCTTAGTAGATTACTTCATACCCTTCAAGAACCCCATATTTTTCTGCCTATCATTTATTGTTACAGGCTTCTGCTTGGACAAATTTTTGATTGTTTACAGGTCTCTCGTTCCATCAGGAAGTGACTGGCAAAGGAAGGCCCTACAAAAATGTGATCTTTGAAAATAATTAAGTCATAGTAACCGACAAAGAAAAATGTAGATTTTTGTTCCTTAATTGGGAAAAGGATTTTAGGCAGAAGCAAACCTAACTTTTCCACTCCTAAGTGGCTTGGTGCTAAGTGGCAGCAGAGGACCACAGAGGCAGTGACTGTATTGAGAACAGAGATATTAAAAAGGAAAGCATTTTAGGAAGAACTGTGAAATTTTCTAAAGAAAATAATTTCAGCCAAAAATTACTGGGATCTCTAGTAAGGACGTTACTCCTTTACACTGGGAATCAGTGCAAAAAGTTAGCATCCCTGTGCTCAGGAATCCACAGCTTTGTGACTTTATCCATCTTTACAAATATCCAGCTAACATCAGTGAAAGGAGTCAGTTCCTTCATCGTGAGGAGCTTAGCCTTGCAAGAAACCTCCTCCTGGTAATCCATATTCAGAGAAGCCCTGAGGGAGCTATCAAGACTATTCTGAGAGTAAATTACCCACGCAGGAAAGGATTACAGGATCCTGGCCCCACTCAAGATCCCTAGCTAGATCAACACCCGTCAGTGTTTGACAAGCATTCATGCTGATAGTACGTTCAATGTGCTTTTGCTCCCAGGACCATTCCTTAGAGACCTTTGAGTTGAGAGACTGAAGAACAGAGGCTTGGTTTTAGAGTTGGGGAATATGGACAGTCACTGGTGTCTTCCAGTAGGGTATCATTAAGCCCCCAGTACCCTTCTGAGTGACAAAAAATAGAGGGCAGTAGGTAAGGGTGTCCTGTGGTACCTTATGCTACCATGACTTCTGTGGCTTCTGTCCTGGCAAGGGAAGGGCTGAAGCTGCAAGGCAGCCTCCTTGCCCACCCAGCAGGGGAAGTATAAGCTGCAATAGCTGACCTCAGCTCAGCCGGGCTGCCCCAGGGTATGGGGACACATTTGCTCCATGGCATTAGTCGGGATGCTGGTACCATGCCCCACATCATCCTTATCTTCCAGATGATGGAGAAATGGGGGGAGTCATCCAGATTTTCAATTGTGATAACACCAGGCTGGGATGCAGCTGTGATCACCCTGTCACAGTCTGCACCTATGTAACTAAAGAGAAAAGTTCATCTGCCAAGATATTCAATCTGGAGCTCCTCATTAAAAAAAAAAAAAAAAAAAAAAAAAAAAAAAGAAAAGAAAGAAAAAAGAGCTATTAGATGTTATATCTTTAATAAATGGCCTATATATTATGACATAATTTAATTTAGTGCTCAGAATGTATTATGGCTGCCGTAACAGTTTTACATTTATAGATTTCATAGTTTTGCTTCTATAAAACAACTACAATCTGTACCCCTTCCAGCTAATTACAATAAAATGCTTCCATTCACATTTACAATGTAAACTAAGGGTAGAGGCGGGTGAATTCTGGCTCAGGTTTATAGCTTCACAGGCTGCTGAAATTGCTTAGGTTCAGTATCCCCTGACTGAGGTGCCTTCAGGGGTCTGGTCCTGGGGGAGACCTGGCAGGCAGGGACCATGCCCGCTGCTGGGAGATCCTGCGGGTTACTGCTGAGGGACTGTGTTTGTGGGGATAGTTGAAGGGATATTGAGCAAATTAAAGAAGCTGAGAGTAGATGCTCGTTTAGGCTGACCTGGAAAAAAAAGAGTATCAGACCTAAGTATGATAGGACTCATTGGGAAGAGGAGAGGAAATTAGCTGTAACAGATGCAGCGTGAGTGAGCAGGGTGCAGGGGAATGAAGCTTTGGAACTTAAATGACAGGTTCAAAAAGCATGTGTGTATGAGAAAATGCAAAACAAGGTGAGAGAACAACAGACGTGTTATAATGGGATTCATTTTCCTGTTGTGGTGTAATGTATTTATTCAAAAGCTGTTTGTGTACAGAAGTCCTGCTAAAAGCAATGCTTATTTTATTTTTTTGATTAAAACATAAAATCAGAACCCCCAATTACTGGAAAAAGGTAACAAAATCCTTTCTTATTTCAAAACCCCCAAACTTAAAATAACCTTCTGTCAGGAAAAGTAATAATTTCCCTCTTAACAAAATCAGAACATAATACTTAATGGACTTCCCCCGGTTTATTAATTAACAGATAGATTTCCCATATCTGCACAAATCAGTTAAAAGTGAGCTACCATCTGCCTTTAAAACCCTATTTGTCTAAGCTTTCCCCAACCTCTATATAAACTTAGCATGTAAGAGTCTCTGAGGAGAGACCAAGAGCAAGGACTTTTGTTCCTGTGGAAATCCTTACTCTGGAACCCACATTCTTCATGACTACGCTGGAGAGGAGTCATTCCTGATTTTGTGTCATGCCCAAGTACAACAAATGGAAATGTGTTTTTTTGAGTTTGTAGTCCTTACACAGTAATCAAAGAATGCTCTAAAGAGCTCAAATTGTTTCTGGGGTGCAGCTTGGTCAAATATTTCTATGGTCCCTTCCTAAATTTTCTGATTTTGTAAGGGTCTCTTTTTGAGAAGAGAAAATGTTGCATTTGCACGGATCAGAGGTGACCACTGTTTGTAGCAGCAAACACCACTGCCACTACAATTCCAATGAGGCAAATGTACATTTCCATCTGCACACACAACAAAAATATGTCTGACTTCACATCCACATGGCAGCCCATGTACACTAGGCAGTCCAAGTATATTTGACAACACAATTTTTGATGTTTTACAGTGTGGCCCCAGGTCTAATAACCTTCTTCTGCAGATGCTGGTTTTGTATGTTTTTAATCATGAATCATTCCTTACCTATTAACCAATCATATTTGCTAACTGGATTGCTTGTGAAGACCTCTTATTGTAATTAGCATGCTTCAGTTGAAGAGTAAACAAATATTCTAACAAACTACTATGACATAAGTTGATTTTCTGTTCTCAATCACTACCATTGTGGATACAGCAAATTTTGAATTAAACATCTCTCCAAGATTTAATGATCTCAGTCAAGAACATTTTAATTAAATTAAGGGATTGAAACTTTTATTTTTGACAGAATGAATAAATCAGCGAAAGGTGAATCTGGTTCAGTGAAAAACTTGATCCAGAAAAATAGTCTGGGAAATAATTAAAATTGCATTGACCAACTGTGCTCAAAGGGAATAGTAAATATTTTGTCAAGAGATGCTAAAACATAATGTACTACACTGAATTCAAAGTATTGTTAGAGGAAGATAGGCATTTGCCTATGTAGTTGTAGCCCTCTGATGAGGAGGTCATGTCTTCCACCAGCATCAGACCTCTGTTCTGTCATCCTTCTGTTTGAGTTGACACAGGTGAACGTTGGGGTATTTCATGAAGTGTATTAGCAACATTTTGGGAGGTCTAGATATACTGGGGCATCTGGCTGCTATGGCTGGTACACTGGGTTTGTCACCTGCAGTTTGCTGGCTCTCCTGGTTACTTGAGTCACCATCCCTGGAGGTGTTTAAAAGACGTGTAGATGTGGCACTCAGGGACATTGTTCAGTGGTGGACTTGGCAGTGCTGGGTTAACAGTTGAAGTCAATGTTCTCAAAGGTCTTCTCCAACCTAAATGTTTCTATGATTCTTTGATTACTGAAGCTGCAACATACTACATTTACTATCACCTTTTGTTTTACTGGCAGAATAAATAGAATTGGACGTCAATCCAGAGCAACAGATTTATGTATATAAAAACTGTATGACTAATATACCCAGATCAACGAAACAGCATCTGTCTAGCTTCTTTATTTTAAGTTTATACCATGTTTTGAAACACATGTGCGTACACACACACAGACACACACATGTATTTCTGGGTATTTAATCAGTCAAATTACCTGGGAAGTAGATTTTGTGTAGTGAATATATTATGAGCTACCAAGAAATATCAGTCTACCAAAAGTATCTGACATCTGTAAAAAAACTTCAAGGTTAAAGTGACTCAAGGATCCAAGCAGCAGAATCTCACTCATACACTAGACAATATCTCTTTTCATATTCTTTAAACCACTGCACGCAGCTCTCCTAATCTTAATAGTACTCTGGAGAGTGTGGAATGGCCAAAACATGAAACAGAATAAACCAAATATACAGAAAACTGTTGCATTTGCATTGCAAAACATTGGCTTGGGTTTGAAAATAGTGGAATAACAGTTTGTCCTCTAAACAGTGTCCAGCATCCTTAACCTTTAAGTGTCATCTGCCTAGGCATCCCTCAGTGCTTGTTTTTTTGCAGATAAAAATAGGGCCCATAGGACTCAGGATAGATCAGATAACTGGGCTCCATTAACAGCTGGGCTTGTTCTTGAAAAATCAAAATAAAAGAGGTCTGATTTAGAAACGGATTTATTTAGCTACACTGAAACCTGCAGGATAGAGGAAGGGAGAGAAAAAAGAGCATAACCTGGGGGAGGTTTAATGAAGATGGGTACTTCCCTGAAAGATGCTGTGGAAATCTCTGATCATGTCCTGGTGGCAGTAAAGAAAATGCAAACTGGGAGAATGTTCTTCCAAACTCCATTCATGTTCATCTTAGCTCTGTGTATATCAGTGGTCAGATCTCCTACAGAATGTATAAGAACTTGCATATCTCCTTGTCTTTTCCTGGTCTGCCTCCTCTTCCTCCAGGAAAGCAGCCAGTTATGTGATAATTCATTGTGGACATCTACCTCGTTTTAGTAAGAGGAATTTTTTTTTTTTTTTTCATTCTGGTTCTCCTTACTACAGCTTCACTTACAGGCCACATCTAATTTCTGGTGCTTATTGTCTCAGGTCCCTCTAAGTCCAAGATTTTCTGTCTAGTCCTTGCAACTAAGTCTCTTTGCCAGGCCACAGTTCCATGTCACAAGTACTGCAAGCTCCTCTTTAGCCTGTTTAACCCAAGAAATCAAATGACACCAAAAATAAAGGTCTGAACATGGGTTTCAAGATGTCGTGTGGTGATTTTAGTCTGTAAAATGACACTATAGAGAAAGGATTCTTAGGGTATTTGTCCAGGTTTGTTGAAATGGTCACCATTGCCTATGGAAATATTTTTGTATCTTCCTGGTGGGAAAATGTCTTTAATCTCCTGATAAGACTTGTGAATACTAATGAAAAAAATGGCTTTCTCTCCCAAAATTGGTTTCACTGGCTTTGCCTTCCCTCCTCATAGTTTGGAGTGCAAAATACGGCAGGAAACAGAAACAATAATATTAAGTGTGAAAAGGAAAAAATGCTATAAATATTTTGGTTGAAACAGCAGAGACACTAAAGATAAAAGTTAAATGGAAATAAAGACAGTCAGATGGTTATTATATGTTGCTATAAAATTCAAGAGCTGTTAGAAAAGGTAGATCAGGATTTGCTTTTAAAAAAATGACAGGCCTATAAGAAAGCAATATTTTTGATTGATAGAGATTTTAATTGCTCTGATATTTATTGGAATGACAGCTATTAGGAATTGAAGCAGTGATAAGGGATTCTCTGAAGCTTGAGGGTATTTGGATAAACACCTCAAATTTGAATGCCTATCAGAAGCTTATTAAAATTATTAAAACCTTGAATTTTTCATTTCGTCTAAAAGTGTTTGAAAAGAGGTTTGCTTGGAGAATTTTTTTATGAAATGATATAAGTTCTGTTAGTGACGACATCTTCTTTCTCTCCTCTTGAGAAGTATGTGCAAGCTAGGGTAGGCAGTAACTGCTCTAATGTATATGCAGAGATTATAGTGATAATGACAAAATTCATGTGGGTAAAACATGTTCCAGAAAAATGTGTAGCCTTAGAATTAGCAAATGGTGTTACTTCCCTTAGCAATTCAGGTTTTATTTTTAAGAGATCTAATCAGCACATGTGCTATTTTTCATTTATGGCAAGTCTATTTTTTAGAAAGTTAATTACTTGCTTTGGATATGTAGTTAGAAATTTTAGTCCTGAATTATTAACAGTTCTGTTCTGGATTTCTGACTTTTCTGTGGTCCAAAATGATTTGCAGAATGGTTCAGTGTCCACAAGCTGAACCAAAGGAAGGAGGAGGCTATCATTGTTTCAGAGACTGGGGGATGTGAAAGCTCAAAGTGTGGTCATCATATCACAGGTTTGCTGATCTATGTGTCTTTTATTATCCTACTGAGATGAAACATGAATGGAAAAGTTAATAAAATGGTCATTCATTATCTTTCATGCATATTTCCTCTTTTTTAATGTTTTATTTAGTCGTTTCCACATTAAAAAGCAAGAGGGTAGAATTCTAGTGCTATTTAACCTCGTAACACTGGTCATATGAAGGTAGGATTTTTCTTTCTTTCTTTCCTCCTTTCCCCCTGCAAATGCCATCCCAGTTACATGATAGTCATGACCATACATTATCATTACCTAAACCAGTTCCCTGGGAGATGTGCTAATAAAATGTCTGAATTATACATTGATTAAGTGCGTATGTTATATACTGATAGTTGGATATAAAGTCTAAGTACAGGGATGTTTGGCAAGAAACGTTTATATCGGTACTTTGAATTAGTGGGATGGTGTATAATTGTAACAACTTGAATTGTTGTTTCCAAGGGTGTTGGAAAAGGATGATGTGAGAAAGCTGTCACTATTTCTGGCATGATACCGTCTAGGATGATCAGATCAGATCACAAATTAAATACAGCCATGCAAGAGTAGCACCCTCCTGCTTTATGGGACAGGGTTCACATGGTTAAGGATTTTCAAGTAGATGTGGCGAAATGCTAGGGAGCGGATCCTGCTAACGTATGTGTATGTTGTGAATCAACAGTGCCATGAACTGTTACAGAAAAAAAGATGTGTAAGAATTAAGGAAGTAGTTCAGGCAGCTGTTGCACGAGTTTTGGAAGGAAATGGAGAGCAAGGGGAAATCTGGGGAGAAAGTAAGTGATAACCTATATTCTAGGGGAAGACAAGGTAATAGAATTAGCTGAGAGGTACTGAGAAGAGTTAGGCTGAAAAAGTAAGCATTGGCAAAAAGGAAGACTCAGTGCAGAGTTTCAAATCATGTATTTACTTTGGAGATGTTATTTGCAACATGCTTCAGATCCTTCTCATGCTGTTTTCTATTTGTCAGTTTTTATCCAGTCAGCAATCTTCTTTGCTGTACCCCTTTAAAATTTCTCTGTATCTTTTCCTCCTTCCCAATCTTTTTCTCTTCCTGTCCTCTTCCGTTTAGTCCCTCACTGTGGGACTCAAATCATTAACGCTTGCAGTGAAATGCTACTGAAACTCTGCACTAGGAGGAGGTCAGAGTGTGTCTAGTAAATACATACAACTGTTTTCCACTGGTTGTGGTACAGAGCAGATTTCACTCAATGTACTGCATATATATTATACTATTTCAGTCCCCTGGATGTTTGGGAAACTTTGCTATTTGAATTTTAAGGCTGAACTCAGAACTTTAGCTTTGAGTTGATTTTATTCTTTCATGCACTATGAGGTTGTATCAGCCAATAATTAAGAATGTGAAAACCAAGCTGCAGTAGAGAGTCAATAATCCAAATATTTCTGTACATCACATGTCCTCCAGATTGTTAGCAAATTTTTCTTTGATAACAAGGTTTTTTCTTTTGCACTGCACATGCAAAATGACATGACATAACCCTTGGCATTTGAGAAAACATGTATTTTTTTGGATGGATTAATTCAGGTAAGCAGATCCTATTCAAATATTTAACAGATTGTCCATAAATCTGACATTCATGGGAAGATGCTAATTCTGAAGTGATCATAAACACTTCACAAATGCAGAGACTTCAGTTAGTGCATAACTCACTGTAGACTAGAAACTGAGATGGTTGCTTCTGACAAATCTTTCATTGATGTGTATGTCTAAGCATCAAAAGATGAACAAAGAGTCAGCATGTTTCATAAAATACTCTCCTTATTTATTTTACTTCTTTGTAAAAGACATCTTTTATAGATTATTTCTTGGATTTGCTTTATTTTGCAATCAATCTTGATTCAACAAGATGTTCTTACCAAAATATTTTTAATAATGAAACAATTACAGCAGTAAATTTACATAACCAATGAGTTCTTTCTTTGTTTCTTTTTCCTACAGTATTCTTCTTCTTTTCTTTATTTCAGAGTAGTGTCTGCTAGTCAGTGTGGACCAAAGAAAATAGTTGAAATTGAATTTCTTCATTAAGGCTTAAAGTTAAAACAGTTTATTAGATAATTCTTCAAAACTGCAGTGACTCTATAGTTCTGAGTTAAAGCTAGTGGCAGCAGTGCTGCAGTAGTTAGATGTTCCAGCAAAAATTCCATGCCAGCTTTGGAGAAGTAAAAACCAGGCTGTCTGCACAATAATCATCATTCCTGCCACCCAAAAATGTGGTGCATCCCTTAAGTTTCCTGCCCATGTGACTGCCCTTGAAAGAACAGTGGGCACACAGTGCCAAATGTCCCTGAGGACCTCCACGGTAATTGTTGCTACGTCCACCAGGAGACACCTGTTTTCTAGTGGAGTAAATCAAGGACCAACACAAAGACAAGATGTATTTTGCTCTGAGATTTAACTGCAGAGAACAAGTCCCCTCACAATACCCGTCTTTGAGGCTATGGCAGAGGCTGCCCACTGTGCTGCTCTGGGACTGGTGTCTGTATCACTTTGCACACCTCAGCCCATGCCAAGTAGCCACCAGGGCTGGTTTGGAGGTGTACAGAGCACTGCATTGGGCCACGTAATGTGACCTCCAATGAAGGCTTGAATAAGGTTGCCGGGGTGGGTGGACGGACCTTCAGCTGTAAGCTCCTTCCAGACAGAATTAAATAATTTTGGTATTTTACTGCACTGTTTGAAGACCAAACCTCTTCTAAACTTATTCTGTCTCCTTCCAAAATGAGTGGCACTTGCTTATGATGCCCGCTGCATCACAGTCTTGTGGCAAACTGCGCACGCAAGTGCTAGATTTGGTGGTGTTTGGCAGCTTTCCCAACTATTTCAAACATAGCAAATGGTCACTAGATCTTCCCCAAGTTTGTTCATCTTTATTCTAACTAAGGGACCTGGAAGAAGGCTGGTTGTGCACAGGGTATGGGCTGCCTCACATGTTTTGCAGCAGATGTGAGGAAAAATTCCTCTTCTGTTCTTTTAAATAGTTTTAACTCTGTTTCTTCTACTGAAATGACTAGCAGTTTCCTTCATGTTGTCCACAATATTGGCATTTTGAAACACTCCAGATATGTGGGTGCAACTAACTAGGAGAGTAAAACAGAAGCAGCAAACTTCAGAGCAAGATTAAAAATATACTATGGAAATAACCTGTCTAGGTTTTGACAGATGAAATTTGAAGACAAATGATTTGTCTTTCAAGCAAAGGCATTTTTAAAAGAAAATTTAAATGTAATGCATGCGAAAGAGTTGTGGTGATCTGAAAGGAGGATTAACTGACATGATCTTGATTGTAGGCTCATTATACTGCTACCTTGGAAAAAAATAAAACAAACAAAAAAAGTTAACACGAGGTCAGGACAGTGGCTTTTAGCAGCTTAGCCCATGGGGGAAAAATGTAACAGAACTGCAGAATGTAGGAATCACCTGACTGTGGGAGAATTATGGGCTTTGTGGGGAACAGAGGGCCATGTTGTATTTCTGCCACAGTCCTGCCATCCACAGACCTGGGGAAGGGAGAGCAGCCAGAAACAGCCTTCCCCAGAAATGTTTCCTGAAATGAGGGCTGCAGTGAAAACTGCCTGGGTCTCTGCTTTGACTTAGCAATCAGATTGTGCTGAAGCTGTGACGTTCCAGTCACTTCTGCAGCAAAAATGTTTGTAGGGAGAAAAAAAACCCCAGAAGTGTTGCTAGATTGATAAAATGTGCTCATCACATAATCTTGTAGCGCTGCTCCGACAGAAAAATGTATAACAATATGTGCAATTTATTGATAAATGTCAGCCTAAATAGTCTGCGAGAGAAGGGGGGTAGGAGAAAGCTATACATTTCCCACAAGCACCCCCTCAGGCAACAGCTTGAGCAAATACAATACATGCGATGCAATAAACTAAGATTATGGGACTTCACGGCAGACAAGTGTGGCCTTCACCGTAGGCTAAGTAGGCAGTCACCTCAGCACTATATTTAAAGGGGCACTGGAATAACAGAGATAACATGGTCATTCTCCAGTACTCCACACCAACTCTTCTACAACTGCGTCAGTAACACTTTCTGTCGATCTTTCTATCATTTTTACGTAGAACCCTAGGACTTGTACATCTTCAGTGTTGTTCATACGCATGATTTTTATCGATGCAAAGGTGAGCATTAGGGTGAGCTTGATTTCCAGTAGAGCTGCTTGCTCCAGTTTCAAGCCCCTTCAGGCTGTGGTTGCCTGCTTTGGACTCTCCACATGGGGCTTGATCCTGTGCAAAGCTGCCTGCAATTTTGTGTACCAAAACGCAAGAAGCGTGCAAGGTCTTGCGGAGAGACCCGCTGTGGTCAGGGTGGACCGTTGTGGCACAAGGCTGCAGACCAAAGAGATTCACTGCAGTGAATAGAGCATTAAGATATGTTTCAGCCCTTCAGCAATGCATGACAGAAGGTGGGCTGAGGGACTTTTCAGACAAAGAAGGCAGCTGCAGTCTGAGGGTAAAAATATGATTTTATTGGTGGGGATGATAGGGTTTATGCTATTATCTTGGTCCAGTTCAATTCCTTCTTGTTGCAAGCTGCATTTCAGTAAGTAACACAAAGTGTCAGACTCTGCCTTCCTGCAGGAAAATTTTAAGGTGACAAAGTGACAATATCTGGCCTAAATAACAATTTGAAGAGGATATTCTAAGCTTACATTGTCAGATCTCTACCGAAACACAGACTTTCTCACTGCTGGCACACATAAGCAGCAAAATACTAAAATATTGTTTTCTGTGTACATGAGAACTCTTGTCTGGTAAGTGAAAGACCCTTCTAAAAACTGCATGAAACTGAGGCACCTCAAAGAGTTAAAAAAACATGCAGTTATTGGTATTTATAAGGCATCTCAGATTTGGCGAGGATCTTAATGAGAACATTTAGTCTTCATTACTCTTAACGTTTTGTTTTCAAATAAATACTCATACCTGTGCATGTGAGATTTGGGGTGCTTTATAATAAGGCATGCAATAAATCCCTAAAATAAATAAAAAAAAATATTACAATATAAATAAGTTGTTCTCTTGTGCTACCAGAACACAAGGAGACTTTGTCCATGTAGGCCTGCTAAAATACATGTAAGCTGAGGTACTTGTTTTTGATACTAAGCTGAGTACACAGAGAAACGTAAATCACTTTTTTCCTCTTTACTGCCGTTTCCCTCAGTCAGCTCTCCCATAATGCCTCCGCAGAAGCTGACAGTTGGATGCGGCACAAGACCCTGCTGGACAACTGTCAGGTTTGGTGAAGGATATTAAAGAGAACTTGATCATGTGTCAGCTCTCTTCAAAATACACTCACATTGGAAAAGTGATATATCTGTCAAAGCAAGGACTTCAGCATTTGGCAGAACAGGCCATTTTCACAAACAAAACTGTCCAATTACATTAGGGGGCATGAACTTCAGGTGTGTATGCCAGGGACAGAAAGATCTGCAGCCACACATCACAGAGACTGTCTCCTTAAGCCATATGGCTGGATGTGGGCTGCATCTCAAGCATAGTTTCTTTATGCTTCATAGATTAGGAATTAATTTAAAATTATCAGAAACATAAATTGCTGCTTTGAACTTCTACATGAACTTTTTTTTTTTTATTTTATTTCACTGAAGGCTGCCAAGAATTCATTTTAGGGGGAAGGGGGGAGAGAGAGTGGAAAATGTATCAACTTTGATTAGATGATTAAGAACTAAGCTATGGAACAGAAATGCTTCTTTCTTGTTTCGTTTTTTTAAATGCTTTTAGGAAGACTAGTGTGAGTTTTGATTAAATAGCATCTTTGGTTAGGAAACAAATTGTGCCTGTGAGAATAACAGCAAAGACTTTTTCTTGGAAATATGTTATAGTTGAGTTTAGGTCTTTCTTGGCTCACACAAAAATGCAGACATTTGGTGGGAGTGAGCTTTCAAGTTAAAACTGCTTGTATCACACACAATATCCTGTGTGTGGGGAACTGTTATATCTAAGTTCAAGAAAACCATCAAGATTCAGTGATGAGGATGGAAACTGTCTTGATCACATTGTTTATGCCAAAATGCTCATTTTTGTGTACAAGAAATTTCAGACTTCATCTGTGTGTGGAGGTAAAACACTGCAGTGTAGAACAGAGCCGTACAGAGCCTTTGACAGGCGCAATTTTCAAAGGATGAGCTCAGTTTTGGGAGTAGTGTTATGAGATCCTAAGGTGAATTTAGCTTTTTTTAGGTTGCTTACAATTCTATTAAAGAGTTGTAAACACTTATACAACCTTTTTTATATAAACTATGTTAAGATTTCAGAAAGGAAATCTGAAAAACATGACATTAAGCATTCTTATTCCAACTAAACAGCTATGCTAAATTTTATGCTGACTTTTACCTTGTGCAATCCCACCAATAACTGTTCATTAAAATTACAGTTCTCAATATTATTTTTTTCCTTTGCTTTCCCAATTCACAGAGGAAAAATAAATCAGTAAACTGATTTATTTTGAATGAAAATAGAAATTCTTCTCTCTTCTCCTCTGAGACAGAGAATTCCATGTGAGTGTTCTCAGTTCCAGGAGAACAAGGTACCTCTTCTTTGCCTCCTGGTTACTCTGTGCTTCCTTAGCCAAGTCCTCGCTAAGGAGCAGGAAAACTAACAGATAATTGTAGTTCTTTATGTTGTCAAACAAGGAAATATATGCACATGTGTACAGGAGCACACACACATATATGCACTTATGCATACACAGGTTCTCCCACCTTGCTTCAATTTCCTCACAGGAAAAATGCTTACTGCATTAGGAAAAATGTTCTCTTACTTCACTTTGTCTTAATTCACAAAAAAAGAGACGTACTTTTACAGCAAGGTAATAACAGCTACAAAGTTATCTGCTTTAAATCTTTGAGGAGACAAATCTCAGGCAGGTTTTCCATGAAGCGTTAGGGCAAAATTGACAGTGTACCTGTAACAGCTGAGGGTTCGAGTTTATCAGCTACCTTATAGCAGTAACTACTAGAAGCTGTGAATTAGCCATATTGTGTGCTTACAGTGGTTTAGCCATAAAAGTTTTTGGTATCTTGCTCCATGCATGCTGAAGTAGATCAATGGCTCTGCAGTTTCTTTTTGAGGCTCTCTGCAAACTCAGAAAGACATTTCTGCATTTGCACTGCTAATTTTATGTTTTCAAGATTGTTTTCACCCACAGCTAGTTTTGTCTTTTTTTCTTGTGAGATTTCTGGAAAACAATAGGAGGAACCCTTCTTGTCTCCACCTAGTTTTTTGTGTCATTGCCCTGATGGATGTAACCAACTTTTTGAGAAATAGGCACTCTTCTGTGTTATTACATTTGTTACAAAATCCTCATCTAAAAGTAGCTTAATTTCTGTAGAGCTGACATTGTGATTGATAGGAATTTCTACATCATAGTCAGTAATCCTTAAGAAACTAAATACCTAAGTGGAAACAGTTGTAGTGAGGGCTTTTAACTGTGTCCATGATAGCTGCACAGTAATGTGGTGGTGACATGTCACTGTGACAATGATGTGACATGTCACCTCATACAATGACACGTGTCAGCCAGAGTAACTCTGGCAGTACGGCATGAATCACAGTTTGTGCATAAACATGATCAGCTCTCTGGCTACCGATCCAAATCTGGTACAGATAAAACACTTCAGATTTCTAATTCGCTTCAGACCTCACTGTTTCGAATCAACTGGCCAACTCATAGTTGGGTGGATGATGATGTTAAGAGCAGATTTGAGGGGGGTGGTTATTTGTACAGAAATCTTCAGTATGGGTTTCACTATGGGCTTTTCTTCTTGCCTGCAACAGGGCGTAGGGCAACTTATGGTGCACTACAGGTAACAGATGACTGATGGGGACCTACATCTGTTAACTCCCGCCCCGGTGCAGGCAGGCTGGTGGGGCCATGAGTGGACCGATCACCTCTGCCTTCCCAGTCCTCCAGCAGGGGACCGATCACCTCTGCCTTCCCAGTCCTCCAGCAGGGGACCGATCACCTCTGCCTTCCCAGTCCTCCAGCAGGGCAGATGAGCTAGTGTGGCTGCAGCAATGAAGGGCCATGGGCAGCTCCATTGCTGGCTGAGGAGCAGGCATGGTTTCGTCCTTGCCCTGCATAAACACAGGTACTGAGCTTTGGTGGTAATGAGAAGTGGGGCTGCTTCCCAGCCTTGCCCCTCTGCATCTCTGAAGTCAGTCTGGTCTGCTGCTATTATCCAAATGCAGCAGCCCTTCCTACCCATCTGAGAACATCCTGTTTCTCAATCAAACAAATCATTGAAATGAGGACTGGGTGACAGTCAGACCTGAAACAGCAGGTCAGCGTTTTCACAAAATGCCACATTTTTCAGCTCTTCTTTAAAAAAAAAATCCCTCCCTTTTCTCCTGACCCGTGGTGTGTCCTTCCCATCCCTGTGGTGCCTATAGTCCTGGAAGATAGTCTTTGTGCGAGACCTTCAAAATTTTAAGTCTTACAAATATGATGACTGAGTTAAGATTTTTTTTTTTTAAATTATTTATAATCATCCAGCCCCATTCAAGGTTTGTGTAGCTGGAGTCAGATTTGAAGATCGGTGTTTATATAAAGCGTGAGGTCTATTATGGTTGCTAAGAGCTAGATGCGAAAGAGATGTAGATGCTGTAGCGCTGACCACTGCAAAGCTGGTGCATAAGGGGTCCCTCACTGTGGACCCAGCACCTCATGCACGCAGCCTCCCAGCTCAGAGCTGTGAGGAGTTTGGAATAATCTCTACGCACAGACTGAAACAGTCGTGTTCAACCGTAAGACAGAATTACGGCAGGATTTATTACAGTGCATTCTGTGTCCAGGCTAACACACTGTGAGTCTCAGCTGCAAGTGTGGGCATACGATGGGCTAATTCAGCTTTATAAATTTTAGAGAGCCACTGGCTTTTGCCTGTCTGGCTTGTAGGGTGGGTGCAGCCACTGTATGAATATTAGTACTCATCTCTGCAGTAACCTAGGGTTTCAGAAAAATCGGTTTAAAGGCTGTTGCCAGCCTGTTGAAGCCAGTCCACTATAGAAATCTGATTTTACTCAACAGGAGCTGGAAAGCCAGCCTGAATATGGCACTGTAGCCCACATATGACATGAGAAAAGAAGAGCAGCTCTTTATTCTGATGTAAAAGACCCAAACCACTTGTACACTTTTCTGTGCAGTGAAACATCTTCAGTGTACTTCTGCAGTGAGATCTCTACAATGTCGTATAAGATTGTCTACAGGGAAAATAACGATTGGGCTTTGTTCTGATGGGGGTGTCTGTGTTTTAAAACATAGCACTCTAGTTGCTCCTCACATCAAGCCCAGTGTTTTGGTGATGTGTGAGGTGAGTCCGGAGAGAAACTTTGCAGAAGCAGGTGAACGCTGTCTCCAAACTGACCAAGTTTGAAGAGGTGATAGGTGCTGAGCTCTGCATTGCTGCCAAGGCACGTGCAGTTCTGCCTGTACACACAGACACATACAGAGCTTTTTGGCATCCAAAGGACTTGAAAGTCTAAAAGTAAAGTCCAGCCGATACAGTGAATTCAGCAGTGTGCTTAAATTCTATCTGAATATTTTTTCCTCTGACTTTTCCACTAGGACATTTTAAAATCCTTTCTTTAAGATAATTGTCGATATAAAACATACTATATCTATGAATAGCCCCATAAATTTCTCATATGTATGTTTTAATGGCATTTACGGTATGTATGTTATACTATTGTTTATTCAAAAATAGCAAAGCATACCTAAACTTCTGCTGGTAAACTTTTATAGCTTTCTTTCTCTTTCCCTCCTCCCCTTTCTATCTGTATAGGAATCATGACAATAGAGAACTCCACTGTCAGTACAACTTCAACTTCACAAGTAACCTCAGTGGACACAACAATTTGAGATATTCACGGTTATGGCTATGTCAGACTCTTCACAAGCTTCAGTTAGTGGAATAGCTCCTCCAGTTGACAGATGACGTGCCAGAACATACAAGGGGATCTTAAATTTTAGTTCTCTCTCCACTTTGTTCCATAATTCAGTCTCTTAATTGGCATGCAGAGTATGTGTCTCTACTTAATGAGCTGTGTGGTGACCTACACTGAGTTTTAGTAAAGATCTTGATGCGTGTGATGCTCAGCTTCCAGCCAGCACTAAATGCTCACCATACAAGAGCTCAACAGGTGCTGAAAGGTGAGAGAAGAATGAAAAAAAATTAAGGTTAAAAGCAGTAAGACTGTTGAGGTATAAGACTTGCTTTTTGAAAGGCATTTAGATTTACCTGGATATACCCTAGCCAGGGTGGTGTGAAGGGGACAAGCTGGTCTGTCATCTGCAAAAGCTGAAAGTTTAAATCTTTCCGTTCTACTTCCACCACATTCTGGAATTGCTTCCCAATATAGCTGGTATCTGATGAGTCTTTGCTTCAGAACAGTATCTCCACCAGAAGTAGACTTTTATTTTTAAAGCAATGCGTAGGAACGTCAGAACATGGGGGCCATTTTGCTCTCCTGGTTGGAAATTGGCCAGTGGGTTTAAAGCTGGAGGGAGAGGAGGTTTGCAGACAGACAGGGCATGATGGCCCCACGCTGAGGGGAGAAGTGCTTTCATACCTTGTGCTGTGAGGCTGCTGGGCAAACAGGAAAGCCCTGATGGGCTCAGAGCAGCCCCTGAGGAGCACCCAGCAGGTCACCGAGCTGCTGCAGAGCACAGGGGCACTGGGCACCCTGTCCTGGCAGCTGGGCAGCTGTGGGGTCTCAGGGGTGGTTCTCCCTGTTTGGACACAAATCCCAGCATTGGGCCTGGCTGGGATTTTAACATTTTTTTACATTCTTCTGGCTCTTTCTACACAGAAGGGGTTCCAACAAGGGTGTGAAGACTTTTGAGCTCCATGTTATATGTGCAAACTCTGTGTTTGAAAGCAAAGGGATAACCCGAAGTTTTAGGTGTGAGCCTATAAGGCTGGGAAATAGTTACCTCCTAAAATGTAGGTAATGATCATTGGTGTGAAAGCTGAGAAAAATTTACTTGGTAAGCAAGCGCTCTAAAAAAGTCAAAGCATAAAGATGGTTTAATTGGCTTAATTTACTTCCTGGTACTTTAAAATATGCCTGTTTGAGCCTTGACATTACAGCACTTCAAGATGCTCCTTCTCTGATGCTGCATCAAAGCAGTGTTGAAGCAAGACGGCTCGTAGTTTGAAGTGGCAGCTTTAAAAATTACGGTTCTCCTCTTGCCCTCCTTAACTCCCAGCAGCAAAATCCCAGCCCGATTAGCAGACTGATTTATTTTACATAAAAATAGTAATCTTCTTTTTTGCTTGTCTCCTCCCAGTTGGTGGATTCCATTCCTGACATCTGCAATTTTATCTGGATACTGTTCTATTTTTTCTCCACACCCCACCTTTAATGTGTATCAAATTGCTGGGTGCTGTTAAGTATCTGCTATATTTCACTGCAGAAGTGGGTGCATTTGGATGATGAATTGAATATTTCCTATATATGAGTAATCTTCAATATCCTGCTTATATCCTTTGGGGTGAAACACATTATCGGTCACATTTTAAAACAGTTTAGGTGCTTTGCTCAAATCAGGCATTTAAGTAACTTTTAAAATCTGTCCTTCTGATGCTGACTTTTATTTATTATTACCTTGTCACGGTTTCTAATTAATTTATTTCATACAGCAGTAAAGGAGAGAGATTCAGACATAGTATGAAGCCTTCTACCCCTCAGTACACCCAAGATGAGGAGGCCATCTCAAACGTGTGTTGGCGTGACCATGGTAGTGTAGAGCCAGGCCTGATGGCAGCAGCCAGAAGAATAGCATACTGTGAGATAGCAGTGAAATGGCAGGAGGGCAGTATTTCCCTCTTTGTTTTCCTGTGGGTTTAGTGAGTAAAGGAAACTGCTTTGCCAGGCTTCCCATCTTCCCAAGCTTGCTCACTTAGATTTCAAAGCTTGTGAAAAATCTTAGAAGTTTCAAAACAATTTTGAAAAACTTCCCAAGTCTTGGCTTTTTGATGAAGTGAGGGAATTGGCTTGCTCCTGTCTTCGCGAGCTCTGGATCATCAGTGCATCCTGATGTCTGTAATAGGCCCTATGTATCTCCAGCCTCTGATGCCAGGGGCAGTTCTGCAGGGGCAGAGGTCTGCCACCCCACTGGGGTGGGCAGGGGGAGAGCCGGGACAAGACCAGCCCTGGTGGTGTGCTAGGTGCTGCCAGAGGCTGGGGCCTGAGGGTCCCCTATGAAGAGACCATATTTTGCCAGGACAATGTTTTCTTGCTCTCCTCCCATAAAGTCCAAGTAATTTCCCAACTTTATACTAAAGTTTAGTTGGACCTTAGACTAAACCATTTTTCTTGTCCTGCTTTCTAATATGCCCAGGTGCAACTTGCAAAAAGCTCCCGTGAAGACCCTATTGAACTGGAAGAGCATCACATTTCATGTTTGCTGAAAAACTCTGTCACCCCCTCGTGCTCAAAATGACATCAAAGATATGAATGGGGTCATCCAACTTGCCAAACATCTTGGAAGAGAGAGTGAAAAAAACTTTCCTTTTCAGAGGATATTTAGAGGTGAAAAGGTAAAGAGCAGCAATTCCTGGAATCATTTCAGTGTGGAAGTGGTGTTTCAGGAGCACAGGGTGAAGGATCCAGAGCTGGAGTAGGACTGGTTGAAATGCTTTGTGCATCCCCAGAGAAAGAACAGGGAGATAGGGAGCGAGAGAAAAAGGGAAAGAGGCATTATATCAAAACCAGGTGATCTTTGTCTAGTATTGAGCTGAAAGTTTTGCTCAGCATTAATCATACTAGAAACCAATTTTCATCCTCCTGTATTACTGATTTCAGGAAAAAGGGCATTTGGAAAAAAGAAAAATGCAAAGAAACTTGACTGAGGTATTTAATGCTGTGAGTATGTAGTGAAAACTGATCAGTTCTTCTTTTTCATATTAAGTCCTAATATAGCAACAATCTGTTGTTCACTAAAATTAATGGCAGGTACATTTAAAACAAATGAGAGGATATCTTTCTTCACCCAGCATGTCCCCAGCCTCTGAAATTCACTACCACAGCAGGTCATAAGGACCACTAGTGTGGCTGGGAAAGCTACAAAAGTTTATGTCCAAATACCATCGCTTATGGTTATACTTGCTAAAATAAGAGTGATCTAACCACAGCTTATGTTCAGACTCTACACTCAACTCTGAACTAACTGGGAAAAAATTTGGTCCTGTGGGCGCTCCAAGATGGCAGACGGGTTTACTGTTCTTAGATGTTTCCATAGTTATGTTATTTTTGTCGCTTGTTGAGTTTCATTTTTTTTATACACCTTTCCTTTTATAAACCATTTTTTTTAAAAAAAAAAGATGCCTGGGATTTGCTAGTAAACTTCCATTTGCCAGAAAAGTTTTTTGCTCCATGATGTAAACAGCTGCTTGAAAATAGAATATAAGATGCTAAAGATCAATGGGCACAACTGACTGCTGTTCCAAATAAGAATGCCAAGCACTAAGACATTGGAAAATCAAATTGATGACCTGTAAAAAATAAGTTCCAATTAAGAAATATCAGGTTGAGAGAAATTCCTGAAAGCAAGGAGACAAGGCAAGATGAAATACTTTTGAGAATGAATGATGAAGCTGTTGGTTATGGGTAATTTTGAGTTCCCTTTACAATCTGTTACAGCATATCAGATCTATGGCTGATCAGAAAAAAACCTGTATGGTGGCCAGGGATGTGTCAACACTCGGGTGGTTAGTAAAAATTTGTGTTTGTACTATGGCTCTTCTGCATAGGCAGGTACTAGACATTTATGCATTCTTCTTCCCTAACTGCATCTGCACCAAAGGAGTATCTTTGAGCATGCCCAGAAAGAATTCTGCACATTCTTATAGAAAACATTACATTATTATCTTCTTCAGTAGTAGTTTAGTTTATCTAGGGCATCTGACTGGGGTACTGTGCAGTTCAGAGTATTGTTTTATACAGACTCTCTGAGGGGAGCTTAGGGACATGTTTTGGTGCCTGGTTTCAAGGACCTGAGCCTGCAGACACTTACTGGCATGAATCTTCAGTATACGTGTAGAACCATTAAGGTCAACAGGACTTCTGGCATGGCTAAGGCTCAAGTAAATTATCTGCAGGGCTGAGCCCTCAGCTTGTTAACTCTTTGGTAGACAAGAGTCATATCTCACCTCCTTTTTGTCCTAGGTGTGCTATGGGTCCTCTAAAAACCAGACCATGGCTCACGTTTTCAAGACCAGAGGTTGTGTCAGTGCATACTCAAGACTTTGCCTCTTCTTGTGTATATGACAAATTCAGGAGCAAAACCGCCAAGGGCTGTAGAGGTAAGCGAGCAAACCTGGCTTTCCTTTGATGCCTCTCTGTAATTTTTCGCTCCTGGTACACTGCTTGTCCCTCCAGCTCTATCGCTACAGCAGAAAGACAGTGGTAAATCAGGCCTTGATGATTTCTGGAGAAGGCATCTGCATCTGAATTTTGGTCTCAAAAATGGCTTTAGAGGAATACAAATTGAAGATAAGTTTCTTAACTCTGATATGGATTTTCATTTGATTTTTACCGTATGTTTTCAAAAAGAACTGTCAGTGTGTTTGTTCAACTGAGTATATATGATGTTATAATTGTTTTGTTTAGTACTGTAAATATTACGTGTGATTAATCTTGTTCATGCTGGAAAGGTATTTGAGTTTCTTACCAGACAGTATATATTTAAGGTTTGCTTTATTTATGTGGAGAAAATGACAAATACTGTAGCTGAGGGAACAGAAAAAATGAGAGCAGTGCACTAAAAAAAAACCCCTCTAGTTTGGAAACTGGGGAACAGTGCTGCTCTGCTGTGCTCTGGGTTGGGGTGACACTGCCTCATGAAGGGCTAGAGCTAAAGATTGCTGATAACTGTCACATCTAACCTATGATAACAGAGAAACTAGAAGGAGCCAGATGAGCAGGATGTGACCCTAAAGGCTAAGGAGAATAAGCCAGAGAGCCTGGAGGAGGCGTCTTCCCTAGAGTTTAAATCTTTTGTAAATAGCTTGTTCCATCACAAGTACTGATATCATGACCCTGAGCTATTGAAGTTGCTGCTTTCAATAGATCCTGGAGGCTCCATTAATACTGCTAGATCATTCACACAGGATGACATGATATTCCTTTCCTTTCCTTTTTTTTATTTTTTTTTTGTACTTCCTGAGCAGTGTGCGCTTAGAAAAAAAGGAAAAAAAAAGAACCACCCCCAACCACCCTTCTCCAAGAGTGCATCTACTTAAAATGTAATAATAAATTGCACCCCATTAGGGTTAAAATAAACACAGCTACAGCCCTGCCATACTTTTGGGAAACACCGCTGTTCTATTTTATTTTAATACTGCAGGACTGTTTTGCTCTCACTCCACACCAGCCTCACAAATCACTAGTGCAGTGCTCTCACTAACTTGTCTGTATTATGTTCATTTTCTGGGTGGCAATAAATATTAGAATAAAATAAACTAAAGACTGCTGGCTGGGGCTCTGTTAGCTATCTTTATGGTTTCCACGGCAGCTGAATGACAGCTCAGGCTGGAAGCAAGCGGCCCCTTTTCACCAAGTAAATTTAGCCTTGGGAAGGATGAACATCTTCTAACTCTTGAGCTGTGATGGTTGATGCCAGTCAGTAAATCAGTCAGATTTTAATTATCGGACACATGACAGGGAGCAGTGACAGGCGGCAGTCCACTGGAGAGCATTCCTTCAAAGCAGCTTTAAAAACAGAGCAGCACTTGAAGAGGAAAACCAAGTGAACAGAACACAGTCACAGCTGAATTGCAGGACATTAATAGCATGATGGAATTCCCTTCCTAATAATTTTAACTGCTTCTTGGCCACAGCCTTCCAGACCAAGTAGATCTAAAGCAGCTTTATGGGGAATTTATTTTTTCTAAACCCCATTTATACAGACCTGTGGTTTTTAATAGAGTTTCACACAGTTACTTGCATAAGCAGCTGTTTAGCGCAAAGAAAGCAGTGACAGATTTATAATGCAGCAAAACTTGCTAATTGGATAGATGAAATTGCATTTCTGACAGTGGCCCCTCTATGAAAATTGGTAACATACCTCACAATGATTTGCGTATGTAAGAACTTGATTATTTATTATATTTTTCCTTTTATGTTAATCCTATGATTAATTCTCGGGTAATTACCTACAAACACCTCCCTGGAAGCCTCTTTAGATAATAAGGGCTTGGTGGTTAGTGAAAGGTTATGGGAATTTTACAAAATCTATTTAGAGAATTCTCAGGATATTTAGAAACACTTTATAGTTTCAGTGTGTATTTGGGGAAAACTGGGGAATTACTAAACGTTAGCTAGATTCTTTTTTTGAAAGAACAATTGAAGGAGTCAAAGTCATCTTTGGAAATTATCACTGAGCTAATAAAAAGCTTAAGAGAAAATGTAATAATAATAACAACAACAATATCAACAACAAAGCTCTTAGCTATTCAAAATATATTAATGTGCTACCTTTCCAAGTGGGCAGCTTGCCACTGTTGGTTAATTGCAATACGTGAAAAGGAAACTGAAGTGTAGCCTTAAGCTCTTCGGCTGTTTCTCTCGCGCTGGTTTAAGTTCATTGTTTAGGCTTCCATGCTGAAATCGAGAGGAAGCCTTTGATCACGCTCAGTCAGATGGGATGCTGTACGATCTCCCACACTATAGCCATGCTCCATAGTGCACGGGGCACCGCACACGTGGGATAAGCTGCCCCCACTCAGACAAGCCCGTTTGCTGTATACCCAGCACAATTCAGAGCAGAGTTTAGGCTCTGCTGAGAATACATGAAGTTGTGAAAACAAAAATATTTGACTTAATCTCAGTGAAGATCAGTAATTTTTCAATGAGTAACCCACAGCCAGATACAAATAGGTCAGGTTTTAGAATCGGACCTCTCTTCTACAAAAATAATGTCTTTCCCTGTAAATGAATCCCTTTTCCCAATGGGAATCATACTGTGCATTTGAACTCAGATTTGTTTTTGATGTTCTAGGCTAGGCTTCAAAAATAATTTTAATTTAAAGGCTTCTGTGGGAAAAGCTTTATAATAGGAATGCAGCTTTCCAACAAATACATAACTGCTCAGCATTGTTGGAGTTTCTTGGTAATCATCTTCACAAAGCTAAAAAGCTTCATTGTTATTATTTGTTTTATAAAAAGAAATCTGTAGATTGTCAAATGTTCAGGTTTCCTTGTTTTGTTTTATTTCTAAAAGAAAAAGAGGAAAGGAAAAGTACCATTTTTTTTTTAATGCCTTTAATTTTCCAATCAGGTAATTCAAACATGCTCCCCAGCTGACAGGAACAGAGACTTCACCAGTACCTACCCAAAACAGGCTTGTCAAGTACTTGTCAGCTTCCAGTTGTCCCTGGTTCTTAAAGTGTGGAACATGCAATTAGTCTGGTTTAAATAAATCATAGGCCAAGACCACGGACAAGGATCAGAGCCTGCTGTCCAGGACACTGTCCTGTGTGATCTAGTTGTAAGAGAATAGCTTGGCTTTCATGGGAGTGCTGTCTTCCCACTCAAAGTCAGTGGAAAAAGACATGAAGTGCATAACACAAGATAAACCCTTTGCTCTGGCTCTGTACCTGACTTCCAGCTGCTAAACTGCACTGGAAGTCAGTTAGAAATACATTAAATACTTCCCAAATGCTCCCTTCCCAGGAAAACAATTGCCACAATTGCTGCAGTGATGTTTTCTGGCTGAAGGGATGAAAGGGTGTGTGCTGGGGAAAGGCGAGTCATCCTGCTGATGGTGAACGAGGAGAGACTGTCCCCAAGACAAGACATGGGGAGTATGGCTCACTGTGAGGGCAGTGGTGAACACCCAGGTTTAGTAAGTTTAGGAGATTGGTTCATGCCTCACTTTATGCTGATCGTAAATAAGGATGTATTATTTGAGGCTGTTGTTAGTGAAATGTAGAGCAGAATCTGGACCTCGTATTAAGTTCACCAGAGGATATTCATCTAGTCAGGATGAGTTGTTTTATTCTGTTGTTCAGATGTATAAAGTGGGTTATTCAGGTGACTTAAATAGTAAGCTGTAATTTCTACAGAAAACAGAGATTTGTAAGTAGACAGCAATATATGTCAGTGTTTTACTGTGATTATTAAAAGTTAAAGGAAATGCATCGTGTAAGCCATACCCTTTGTGATTTTTATTTTTTTTTTTATTTCTGTGGGAACAAGAGGATGGTATGGCTCTGCAGACAAAGAAAGAAATCATCCAGCACTGAGTTTGATATAAAAACACCACCCTCTATATAAGGCAGCACCTTCTGGCTAGGGGACAAATAACCCAAACAAAGAAACAGCCCTTTCAGAAAAGCAGGAAGGTAATGAAGCAACAGAAAACAGAACTTAGGTCGTTTGCTAGCATAAGTCAACATAGCTTCATTGGAATGTAATCAAGTAGCGAGATATTTCAGAGATTTTTGCACATTTGGGGAAAGAAAAAACAGTGGCACTCAGAGGAGATTCCATATATTATTGGAAGCTTATGACATCCAGCAAAGATAGCTTTCTTTACTTAGGATTTAGTATTAAAGGAAAGTTTGTGTGGATTTCTAAGGGCAACACACTATAGTGAATGGCAAAATGATATTATTCGCTAATCCCAGATAAAAGATAAATTATGTCTTACCAAATGTGACAACCAAGTCCTCTTATTACAGGCAGTATTTTCACAGTAATATTTTCCTATTCCTGTGGCTTTAGTTGACAGTGAAATATATAATCATATACTTGAGCATTCAAAAAACCTCCTTATGATTTGCTGTTCCTCATCTGTGTGAAGAGAAGGGTTTCTGGGAGTTTTTCTTCTCTTCTTGCAGTGTTTTGCACTAGAAAAGGAGAAAGAAACATGGGAAATCGAAGATTAAGCCTCTAATTTAAACTAAAGTGTGCCTGACTGCCAAATTTGAAATAGAGTCTGAGATTTTCAGGCAAGGTTTGGTTTAGAAATAGGGTCCAGGAACAATATCTGCATACAGATTTAGATCTGAGCCTCTTTCAGTTATCAATCTGCTTATCAATCTGCTTGAATGTGTGCTGGAGAAGGAAGAAAAGATGGTTGCAGTTGTGTTGGACTGAACTATTGCTTCTTGGAAGAGGCAGGGTGACAGCCACTGCTTGTGACAGGGGTTTGGTGCTAGTTATCCTGACCTTGATTCATTACATTGGCCAATGCAAACTGGGCACAAGTGCTACCGCTGTAATAACGATTTGTACCACGAAGCAAATGCTCAAGGCACAGAGTAAAGGAGACCAGAACCCTGTCTGGTTAACCAAATGTTTCCAGTGGCTGTCACCCAGGTTGTTCACTTTGTCCTTTCCCTCTGCATCTCTGCCTCTTAAAATATGTTTTGGGCTTAAAGTATATTTATAAATTTTAATTAACTAAGTATAATAACAGCCTTTGAGAGGTAGGAGCTCTCTCCACCCACCACCAACATGCAGCTGCTCTTTTAATAGTGTACAAGAATGCTCCTGAAGTGTTTTGGGCAGGAAATAAACACTCTCTTAGGCAGTTGAAAGTGTAGGTAGGCAGAGAGGAGCTGGAAAGTGTCCAGAAGGCTGCTGCACCGAGAAAACAGCCAGGAACTCTGGTTTACATCTTATCTGGAGGCTTACTCAGTTAGCATTAAAGTTCCTCCCTTCATACCATGCTTGGTCATATTGGCCCATGAAAGAAATACGAGACCTCTCGAATCACCCTCCCCACTTCCTGCAGCACCCAAGTATTTTTTGGAGACAGTCTGTTCAGATATAGATTGGACATGACCCCGCTTCAATCTGAATTCTTATAAAGTCTTAAGACTTTAAAAATCATCTTGACAGATGAAAAACCAACCAGCAACCGAAACTGGGAATTTCAAGTCTTATTGCCATCCTCAACTACACTAGTTCAAAATGTTTCTCCTAACTCTAGGCTTGGTGTATCAAAGCCTTACTATTACCAGGACAATCTGCTTCACAGCATTGGGAAGGACGGAGTATCTGCAAGGGTACATTTAGCTGGGGGACATTCTTAGTAAATCTGAGCTCAGCATTAGTCCTTTTGAAAAGTGGAGCCGAGATTTTCTGGTTCTTAACAGGACAAATACCACCCTTGCTAATCCAGACATAAGAAAACTTTTTGGAAGCTTAGATTTAGAGTATGAACATGTAATTGTGCAGCGATAATGCCGCTTTCCTTTGGTTGGTCTTGCGACAACTTCAGATGGCAGCATGGCAGGAAAAAATGGCTAGAATTGCAGCAGAAGTTTTCTGCCCTCTGCAACCTGTGCACAGTTACACTTTGGTGCAGGAGGAAGAGGAGGGGGTGGCACACCTAGGGTGGGAAAATATCCACTCTATTCCATCCAAAGGAGAAGGAAACTTGTCTGTTGCTATTATTAAAGCAAAAACTTTGCAGAAGCAAGAGCAATTGTATGCTGCAGAACTTTATGTATACCTGAGCATTTAGAGTGCTTCTGAGACAGGAATAGGTGCCAGAAGCTGTCTTGTATATTTTTGGGTGGCATTAAATTAGCTTCACTTGCAAAAAAAGAAATGATTTGGTAGAGTAAACTATATCCATCAATGGAAAAGAAGTGGTCAGATGGGAAAGTATTATATGACTGGCTTAGGCAAAAAGCTTTTTTTCCCAATTACAATTAATTTCAGTGGACTTGGGCCTACAAGCCCCTGGCCTTGGGCACTTTTCACATCATAACAGTTGTGGGGAGGGAAAATGCAGAGATGAAATGCAGCCATTCAAAACTAGCCCAAAGCTGTTCTAGCAAATAGACAGACTTTTCTCATTTTCATGAAACCATTGAATATATGAATTTCACTGGATTCACTTTCTTGTGCCAAAGAAGTCAACATAGTTCATCCTGGCATGTTCAAAATTGGAAGTATCTGATTGACAGAAGAGGGAGATGGCAGATTCAGAATATTCAAATCTTGCTGTTGCACAGTTCACTGCAATACAAAAGATACACAAAGAAATACTGCTGACAGTCCATCCATTGCACTGTGCCATATATACTTACTTTGCATTCCCTTTAAAATAATTTTTGTGTTTTTCTGTTCTACTGCCTCATAATTATCTTTTAAACTTCATATTATATTTTCATATCTTAAGCTAGATTCCTCATGGGTCATTTTTTAAAAAAAATTAGAGCCATGCAGTGCTCTTATTTTACAGAACATATCTAACTATATTTTCTTTTCTTGTAAAGGTCTCTCTCACTAAGTTTTAAATTCAGTTTTTTGGACTGAGTGTGTCCAGAAATAAAACTTGCATCAGATCAAGAGTATTTCTTGAGAAAATGTGGGATTTCAACTTGAAGCCTACAGAGGCAGAGATAGAAAGCCCCAATAAAGAGCCTTTGACCAAAAAGCACACTTACATTGTACACTGAAACATGGTATACAGATATCCAAATTATCCTTAAACAAACTAAGGTGTTTAATGGAAGCAGTCCCTCCCTGCCCATGGTGATTCTTCATGCAGGTACTTCACCCTATTTCTCTGCAGAATAAATGCACCAAGGCTTGCCATAATCCAAAGAATGGGCTGAGCCCTGGAAGCCCAGCCACGTTTTTTGTGAGACTAGACAAAGCAGTGCCTTTCAAGGTGAGAGAGATGCTTGATACACATGTGCCCCTGAGACATTATCGGGCAGTGATACCCCACGGCACTTCGCATAGCTCCAGTCTGTGCAGAGGCTCTTATGCTGTGCAACTCAGCTCCCTTCAGTAGTTCATGAAGGAACAGGGCAAACATCTGGCTCCTGGCTTTTTTTTTTTTTTTTTTTTCCTCTTATCCTCTTCCCCAATGCATCTGCTGAGGGAGTGTTTTGCTTTGAAACTTTTTAATAATATATAGGTACATTGCTATGCGTTTATGTCAGAAAGGGTCAAGCCAAAGGTGATGCTTTGCACTTACTGCAGAGATATTGGTGCTGATCCTCAATTTCTGTGGGATTTCACAGTTGGGAGCCAGTCCCTGTGAAAAGGTGGTAGGAATAGCCCTTTTCTTCTTCGTTTCTTTGTGCAGGTGACATGGAGACCTTCCCTGGGTGCTCCCCTGAGGAGGAAGCCCTGACTCGCTGAGGAGGGCAGCTGGGAGATGGACAGATCCTCCTCCACCCTCCGGTCTGCCTGGGACAATGGCTTTCAGGTAGGCTTCTGGCAGCAAGCTCACTGTGAGTGTGTTTCCAAGAAGTGGGGGGGAGCAAGTGCGTGGGAGATTCCAAGACTTCTCTCGTGATCTGTTTGTTGTGGGGAAGAAACATCATTTTTTTTTTTCTCCGGGAGAATGAGAAATCAGTCACAAATTTCATCCCAATGGAGGCAGTCCAGGCAAACTAAGCATTAGGAGAGCATGTGTACAGACGTACTCCTTTGAGGTTCCCCTCAGCTGACCATACAAATTTCCCTAAAAAGTGAAGCCACAGTCAATAGAGCTTGCAGGTATGTTAGGAAATTAGGGTGTCCATTCTTGAATTTCTTAGCTCTGAGGCACTCCCCAAGTAACTTGAGTCACAGCCGAGCGAGTCCTCCAAACAGTCCAGCACTCAAACACCTTCAGGTGATGAATGAGTCCTGTCTGAACGCTGGCTTTGTAAGGAAGGCAGGTGAGTCCTGTCTGGTCCTGAGTTCAGTTACGAACACTTCAAACAGTGCCAGCTAATACGTCTTCTCATCTCCTGCTTTATTTGCCATTAAACAATCCTTCCTCAGGCTTTCTTGTGTTCTGCATAGTCATTCATTTGAACTGCCATTCTCTTTGGCAAGCTGCAGAATTTTCAAATGCAGGTTAAAGCAGGTATTTCCCAAAGCAGATAGTGCACATACTTCTGGGAGCTCTTTGTAGCATGTACTCTACTGAAGTCTAGCAGCTCTTGTTCGCAATTTGTCTCATTTCAATCTTATGATTAAACATTTTATCTTAACCCATCAAAAAAGGCCTCCTTACAACACTAAATAGAACTCTTCACATGAAAACTTTCCTATGAAAAGATTTCTGGATATGAGACATACAGTAATTAATGCTGCTTGATAGAATCTATAGATGTACACTGTAGCAATGCTATTTGCTTTAAGCACTACTTTAAGCAGGAAAAGGCAATGAATCCCCCTTCCAGTGTCTGATTTTATGTTTAAGAGCTAATGAACTGAATTCTTCGTAAACATTGGCAGAAGATGCAAATGAACAGACAGATTCTCCAAATGCAAAGGGACACATGAGAAAGAGCTAATTTTACACAATTGACTCTCTAACCTTTTTGGATCAGTGGAATTAGAGGCTGATTAATCTGCCATGATTAGCATTTATTGAAGCTTTTGACACTGCTGCATTGTTTTTCTTTTCCTTTTCTTTTGTGTCTCTGAGAGTTAACAGTTTATAATACATTTAACTACCAGTCCATCACCCTGACAGGGTCATAACTTTCCTTTATGGACTTTTAAAATTAATAACAGACAGTTCTATTTTGACATGCCCTTGCTTCTGCTGCAGAACTCGGCTGTTTAATTGTAGAGCTGGCCTCTTGTGGCCAAATGCTCCCAATGTTTAGCAAGGGTTGAAAATATGGATGTTAGGAGAAAAACTGGCAGATGGCTGACAAGGCATTTTTACTCATAACACACCAGTAAAACTTTAACTCAGAAGATTTAGTGCTAGAGCTTTGCAGTCAGCAAGCTGCAGCCATATGCAGATTTTTTTTTTTCAAACTTCTAAACTGATGGTTTTGCAAAGTGTGCATAAGCAGCCTTTATTGATTATGATGTTAAAAATTGAAAGCGTCAGTATCATTTAGCTTGAGACACTTTTAAAGAAAAAATGAACGTTCGTTTTCATTATGAATTCCTGACAGGCCAGACACGAGTAAGGTCTATAGTCTTTATTTCTAAAACTAAAGCAAGGAATGCTCTACTATACTTTTTTTCTGAAAGAAATGTTTTATATATGAATCAAACGGCTCCTCACATATACACAGTAACTGTTGTTTCTTACACATTCATAGACTCCAGATGATGTCCCGACCCATGAAAGTGACTTCTTAGCTGGATATAAAATCACAGACACCATAAGCCTGGGTGATAGCTTCACAGCCTAACTTTCAGACACAAGTTAGTATTTATAACAGTCTCAGTACCTATCTATCACTACAAAAAGCGTGTTAAATAACTTTAAAGGCCTGACAAACCCACAAAACTAGGAAATGAAGATTTATGGGTGCACAGTCCATGAATTCATTCTATTGTGCCCAGGTGTTACGGCACATACAGCAATGACATATGTTTGCTTTAGTTTAACTGTGAAGTGATGTAAGTACATTATCACAGGTATTCTGCAGTGGCCAGGCAGCACTACCCACCATTTTTTCCATTAAATGCAGCCAAACTTTGTGCTTGGTCACAAAACATGGTATAAAGTAGCTGGTTACTTACTTCCTTTCTCTGTGCTTCTATACCACGAGACATTAATTCACATATATCAGTTAATATCAGCATAAATTATACTATAAAGATAGAAAATATGTCTTAGAAACGCAGGAAAAAAATTATCTTCCTTAGTCTTATCTCAGAAAGATCTAAACCAGATAATTTTTCAGTAAGGGAAATAATTAGAAAGTACAGAAAAATATATGTTTTCCATAGTCCTGTGAGACCGTTGTCTCTCCCAAACACAACCTTGGTACAAAAGAACCCCAAAGAGGTATATTTTCTAGTGCAGCTGAGCCTCAAATTTGTCTATGTAAAATAACATTTGTAGGTAAAAGAGGAATAACTATGCACCTAAATATCTTTGGTCAAATGGCAAATGAGTCTACGGTTGGATGGGTGACAGGCAGGTTGGTGTGCCGTCTGCAGACGCATCTCTTCTACTGGTGGGGGCTGCACTGCTTCCCCTGACAAAGTTTTACCTGAATCCCTTTTAGGAAGAAACATTGGAAATGGTATTCCCTTAAATCCTCAAGCACAGTGGTGCAATTAAATCAAATTAATTAAACACTGTTTACATGTATCAGGGCCTCCAAGAGCTCAGATGAATCTTGCCCTGCCTGCAAGACAAAAGGGAAGATGAACGGTAAGGAAAGAGACCCTCTCACAGCCATTGCTGCTCAGAGCATCCACTGTGGGCTCTGCTGCATGGCTCAACTGGATCTTGACCTTTTGAAGTACCAGGGCTGGAGATTGTCTCCAACAACTCATTCAGGACAAGTCTTCCTTATTTCCCAGTCTTTGCCACCCGGTGACCCTCTCCTGGACTCCTCTCTCCCTGTGACCCATCCTGGTCTCCTCCTGGGTTCAGCTTCTGTGCTGCCTCCACCCTCACACAGTGGTTCCCCAGCAGCAGAGGGCTGTGTCCTGCTACCAGGCACCGAGCACTCAAACTCGTCCCTCGCTCTACTTGATGCATGGATTTTCCTAGTTGCACTCCCAGTTTCAGTTCTACTGAGCCTGCCCATTTTGGGCATCGGGTAGAGCCATCTCAAACAGCTGCTCCATCTCTGGGTTGGACAGTTAAGGGCTCTGCTGATGTCCTCCAAAAAGGAGAGAGAGCAGGTGGGGACCTGACCTTCCCCAGATACCAAGATCAGCTCTCTGGGAGCCAGGGGGTCTATGCTGGATCCCTCCTGGCCTCCTCACACCTCCATCTCCTGAAGAAGAGGAGCCCCATGCACTATGGACTGCTGAAATCCAACATTTTATTTGGAGGTCATCATGGGGAGAAGTGTGGGAGAAAGTAGGGTTTTGTAGGAGGAAGAAATTCTTTGCGTAAAGCAATCGGGGAAAACCTCCTTTGTGAGATACTGAAATGGAATGGGGACAGTGTTTTAAAACCACTTTGGGTTGCAGTAGCAGTGCTGATAGCATCAGCAGATCACCTGACTCCATAATTTCATGTTACCAATTACTGCAATCGAATTGATTACATGATCTAAATCCATGAGTATTACCTGAGTGTGTGGCCCCTGGTGTTTTGAACACTTATGCATAAAGATTGCCATAATTCTTGTTAATAGTCATGGCAGTTCATCTATCGCTCATCTATAATCTCTTGAAGATATAATAGGAATAATTACCATGAGGCACAATGGGGAAATGGAGTCTAACACCCTGGCTGAGGCTGAATGACACCAGAGCCTGCGTTACTCAGGCTTTGAGTGAGGAATGCCTGAAAAATTCCGAGTGAGTCAAACCTGCTGAATACCTGGCAGAGTTCCCTCCTTCATGAAAACTTTCCAAAGATTTGCCCAGCTTTTTACCACCGATTTCTTTCCACTGAGGAAGATAGAACAAGGGTAGGAGCTCATTTTGCCCAATAATTATCACCAATACTAAGGAAGTATTGGCATTTCTGAACCTAAAGCCACAAAATCCATTTAATACCAGGAATCAGGATTTCTTGCTCCCTTAACACCCTGCCAGCTCTAGGCGGTGCCAAAGCCACTATTGCCAAGGGGATAATGAGGTAATGTGCCTGAGTGATAAAATTCTGGCTTTCTGGCTTGTTGCCTGAGGTATAAGATGGCACACACCTATGTTCATATGAAAAGGCAGTGTGGGATCTTTTAGGAGGATTTCCAGCTTAAAAATGTCTCAAAGAAAAAAAAGAGCCAGGAATTAGACAGATTAAAATGTCCTTTAACTGTTTACAATCTGAGAGGAAACTCCAGTTGCAGAATACTGGCCCATGCTTAATCCAAAATCTGCATTAACTAATGCTTGTTGGATGTTGAATTACAACAGAAAGCCTATGTTAATGCATGTGAGAGCCACATGAATATCAAACAAATTCATTACGATCGGTGCTATTACAGTGAATACCAAATGAGTTCATAATGATGGAACAATGAAACTGTTACTGATAGATTTTATTTCTGCAACAAATCCTCTGTATAAGGGTCCACTCCTGTAGTATTAATTCTAATATAAGTCTGCATCTGAATATTAGCATCATCAGATAAATTATACCTTTCAATATTCTGAACTACACAGTTCAACCTTTTTTTTTCCACCAGTACATAATTTTTTTTAATCTCAATTTGTCCTTAAAGTTTGATGACTATTGTAAAGGGGTAACACTTTATTTTAAGTATCCAATCATTAGGAATTCATTTAGTATTCATTGCAATAACACTAATACAATAGAATTGAATGAATAAGAAATTAATTTAGTATTCATATAGATGTGATATGTACTTCCAAAAGAGTTCCCTCTAATTCAGCATTAGTTTGGCATTATTTAATGGACACTTTATTTTAAATGTACTGGTAAAGGTGACTTAATTTCTACACTTAGATATTTAGAGTTTTTAATTCTTTTTTTACAAAAAGGTTTGAAATATGGCAAGTTCATCAGAACACAATGCAAGCACTTCAAACCTATGCAAGAGGATCAGCTTTATGAAAATGGTTAAAAGAAAATCTAAACATCTTGTTTTCCCTGATTGGTATTGACATATTTACAGAACATGCTAGTTACAGAGGTTGTAATAATTCTTTGATAATACAATGCATACCTGTTCTTTGAAGAACTGGTTTTATAGCAGAACTTAAAGCACATTTTTTTGTTGTTTTATTATTAGCATGAAGGACTTCTAATGTATGAATTACAGTTCTAAGAACAAAGGCAAGTCAAGCTTTCCTCCAGATTAGGATCTTCAAAGTCAGAAAAGAGCTACATCTGTGTTCAACTGTTCCATACAGTGTAACTAAATCGAAGAAATGCCCCTATCCAGCAAGGGCAAAGCCTTGTAGATAACCTCTCCTTCCTCTTTAAGCTTACTCCCTACCATCCATTAGTGATGGCTACCAACACACTGCAGCCACATCACTGAATCTGACAAAGTTATGCTGAACCCAGAGGGATTATGATGATTTGCCTATAATTTCTGGACTTCAGCAAACACACAAATGCATTTATGAAGTACCAACTATCCTTTCAGCTAACTCTTCATTAAAATGTATTTAGATGTCCTTCAAAAAAAAAAAAAAAATCGTCTTACAGTGAAACTCAAACTGGCTGATTCCCAGGCTTACAGTTACTTTCCTATCAAGAATTAATGCAATATCATGCACACACCATTACTGAAAAATTCTACGCTGTTTTTTGCCAAGTGTTCCTATATAACAGTTTTATCACAAGTCTGACAGCCGCCATAAAAATTCCAGGCATTCTATATCAACAGCCCTCTTTGTACTAAGTTATTAAACATTAAATTTTTATTCGTCATTTGTATTCTGTTATGCAAAATAAGCTCCTTGATAAGATGTGTCTTCTTAATTGGGCCCTTGATGCTTCTTGGATCGGAGTTGTCAGATTAGCTGGAAGAAGAGGCTCTGCATTGAGCCAGCTCGCTACCAGGAGACCAATAGCTTTGTAACAACGATATTAAGTTAGAGGGGCCAAATGGAGGGCAGCACTAGGCTCAGGTGAGACTCTACATCTGTGCATGTCTTATGCTCAGGCACTTTTCTCATAGCATCAGCAGGGCTGATGGAAATAGATTTGTTTGTTGTTTACAGCATGCAGCTGTGGATGCTGCTGCATGGGAGTTGTATAAGATTGAAGCAAATTTGTACTGAGACTAAAATATTGAGCTTTTCTCCAGTCAGCAGTCTCTGGAATCTTATTGTCGAAAACTTTATCTAGTTGTAACCCTCCCCAGGGTGATTTTCATTTGCAGCTGCCCTGCTCTGTCTCTCGCCGCCTGTCCCACACTGCCTCTGCATCAGCCAGCACAGGAGTAGGCTCCTGGTGTACAAGGTAGTGGCTGGGCCAGGCAGAAGTAATGACAACTGGGGCGAGTGTTTTGTACGCTGGGTTTTGCAGAAAGCTTTTTGATTCGCACAAATCCCTCTGACAGCTGTCCTTAGGAGAAATCATTATTTTCTTCCCTTTTAGCTACAACCTGAAGAAAGGGCTCAACATTTAGTGTGGCACTCGGTGGCAAAGCACAGTAAGAAATCTCTAAGCACATGGAGGGGAAAAAAACCCAACAAACCAACCACCTCATGAAAATGTAAGATTTATTATTTTCATAAGGTAGACCAGTTCTAACAGAAGTATAGTACATTTCCAGGCTGGTGCTAGAAATTTAATTGATTAGTGCTTCTGGTATTTGTTTGACTGAATTCTCCTGTAATTCTGAAAAAAATGACTCCCTCATTTTATTAGTTATTTTCTGCATTGCAGCCAGACATGGAGGTCTCACCAACAGCAGGATCTGCTGTGCTATGTGCAGGAGCGCAGCCACCGCCTCATTAGAGCAGCTGGGCCAAGTGAGTGTGGAGGGAGTCACATTTCCAGTTTGCAGATGGGAAATGGAGGGTAAACGGTATGACCAAAGTCACCCTCGGAGGCTGCAGTGGAGAAACACATTGAACTGGAAACTTCTCGCGCTTCACAAGGTGTCCTAGCCATCAGACCTTCCTTTTGTCATAATTAAAGAAGACTTATTTAGTATTTAGCAAAATACTGCATCTCAGGTTGTTGTCTGATCTGTTGGAGCACATTGTTTTTATTTCCTGAACATTATAAATCCTTCTGTAGTTTTCATTTAGGACACTCTGTGATTTTTATTTTTTTTCAGATTTTTGGCACAAAAATAACTTAGAAATATTGGCGTGTGATATTATGTGGATTTAATAACCTATTGCTGTGAGAGTCTTTTAGACTGTTATCTAGGAAAGGTTTAGAGTTTTTAATATGGAATTTTTTGGTAAGAAATCTCTTAAATGAGTACAAACCTTAGTGTAATGTACTATTGTGCATTTTCATTTCACTACACCTGCTGCAGTTTAGCTTACGGGTGATGCCAAGGAATAGAGAGCAGTCTCAACCCTTTTACTAACTTCTCTTTAGCCATGGTGATTTTATTTTTTTTAAGCACTTCATCTCTACAGGGCATTTGACTGAAGTTTTGATATCCAGCTGGAGAAACAATTTCTTTAAAAGGAAGGCATAACAATGAATGCTGTATATTGACCCTATGCATACTCTGTCTAGTTTTGAATGAAGGCCTTCTGCAAATCTCCCTGTGTTTGCTCATAGGCATCCCCGCGCATGCTGTATGACAACAAGGCTGTTGTGGATCACTGAGTATTGCAGCAGCAGGACTGAGAATATTAGTTTGCACTTAACATGTTTTGTGCTTTCAGCTGGGTCAAGGGTCAAACAGCAGAAACACGGTGGGAGAAAAAAGGAGCTGTAATGTCCAAAGACATTACAAAGCTGTGCTGAGACATCCTTTCTTTCTGTTATATGTGCAAAGGACTGCTTGCTTTCTTTCAGGGTTAGGACAACCGTTCCTCCTAAGGAGGCTCAGAGCTTGCTTCACGTCCTAAGGCCACTATGCCAGACCTGTGTTCAAAGACAAGAAAAGGCATGGAGATCCTGCCCAGGCAATAACAACTCGGTGGTAACGGGGAAGATGTAGGTACGTGTCCCAGCGTCAGCATTTCACACAACTCAAGGGTAAGTGAGGAGATGGTGTTGGCAGTGTCCTCTCCGTCTCTACAGTCGGCTGCAAAGGGAAGGGAAGAAAGACGACATGCATTTCCAGCATTGCTCCCTTGAAATTTGGTGTAAACCTTTTATGTATTCAGAGCATTTTGACGGGAGCAGGGTAGAGCAGCTTGCTCACTCACTGTCCATGTGCCTGGGACCCAGTGGGTGTCCCCAGCAGGCAGTGCACTGCCCGGCACAGCTGGAGCAGCTCTATTGATGCTGGCAGCACTGTGTTTCCTAGACATGACCTCCATGCTTCCAGGAAGCGGAATTTTAAAGGAGTTTCTGTGCCTATTTCCAGATTTGAAGCATTGTTCTTCACCTTACTATATTTAGAAGCTGAACCTGTACACACCCCCTGCAGTTCAATCACTGGCATGCACAAATTGTGTGTGGTTGGTATCTGTCTGCCTGTCCTTCCCTTCCATCTCAGACTTGGATACGTGGCTTGGAGGCACCAGTGGCAGAAGAACATTGGCTGTGGTAAAGTAACATGCCAAAGGTCATGCGTCAGTAGGTCTGTGGCAGCATTAACCCTAAGCCATTAGTCGCAGCATCATCTCAGCTGAGACCGCATGTTATCTGCAGCCTTCCCTCAGAGCCAGTTGTTTAGCTGCCACTTAGCTCAGAAACCTAAGACTCCCTCCTTGACTCAGCAAGTTCTTCCTCACAGCACTTGAGACAGTTTTTGAGCCTTGTTTATAGAAAATTATGAATATTTCAAAAGAAGGAAGGGGAAAGAATCTTTAAATTCAGGGGGGATCCTGCTCTTATCTGAAGAATTAAAACTCACAATCCTGACTGGCTAAATAGATACCTTACATCCATAATAATTCTTTCAAGAGATACCAGCTAACCCATGTGATTTCAGCCGCCATGGCTCCAACATCTGGCTGTGTTTTGACGTTTCTAAGATGTAGAGGTATTGTGTGGAATTGCAATGTTTTTGCTCAAATGTCAGTGATAATATTGCTGGCATGCTCAAGCAGTGGATATTCTTGTGCCTAGATACCTCATTATCTGCAGATGCCATAATGAGAATATGAACGCTGTCAATCACTATGAGACACTTGTATAAGCAATAACATAGGAAAGCTTTCCTTGATTTTCTCTTACTGCTCTGTGTTTGTTGGCTGGGAAAATCATTGGGATGTGAGGAACTGAGACTTTGTTTGGCCTGTTCTTTACAGACTTGAATCTGTCAAGTCTCGAGCCTCTCTCCTTAAATACCTCCAATTCATCTTCCCTTCAGAGGGGGATAGCAAGGCAGGGAACTCTCCTGGAGTCTCTCAGGCAACAGCTACCTCAAAGATAGATACAGATTGTGGGGGACTTGCAACGGCTCATCCCAGATCTGACACCACTGATGCCAGATCATTCTCAATTATACCATTAAGGTTTACGGACTCTCTGTTTACTTCAAGACTACATAGACAGCTCAGGTTCAAAGCAGAAAAGTCTTACTTTCCAACCCAAAAAGTATTAGAAAAGCTTGAAGCAAACAGGCTATCCCTGGAAACCACCTTTTCATTCAGAAGGGCTTTCCCAAGCTACATGTGTGAAGGTTTTTAATAAGTGTTATGAAATCCCTACAGATGTAGATACAAAACATCTGCAATATTTGATAGCTTCACAGATTTATTTAAGTTATTTCTGAAAGGCATATTCTGTAAGTAAACATCTTACAGTTCTTAATTATCAAAAGGGGAAATAGTTTTACTAGTCTCTCCTTATTTTTTGCTCATTTCAGTTTGACACCCATGGAATATTGGGTAGATAATATTAATTTTCCCTGACTTCGATGTCTACAAGTTAGACAATTAAGTCTGGGCTAGTTACCCTTTAAAGTCAGTGGAGTGAAACAGGGCAGTTTGTACTGAGAGTCTTAGCATTGGTCAAATGAATCAGATTTATAGCCTGCACTGATTATAAAAAAAGATGTAGTTTAGTGACGGGTACAGGCTAGATACCTGACTTTACATATGTAATGCTGGTTGAGATTGATTCCACCCGTCACTGGCCAAAATATTGCAGCATGTACTTGTGTTTCCTACACATCTGAGAGAGCCCCCAGAACCAAGGTGGCTCCCGGGGTGCTGGTGCTGCCAAGGCTGCCTGCCAGCCTGGGGGCTCCCCTCGCCCACTCATGCTGCAAGCCAGCCCAGCAAAAGCTCATTCTGGCTCAGCAGTGCCCAGGTGCCCTTGTCAATTTACTGTGTGGTGGTGATGTAATGATAACCGTGTTTAGCTGGATGAAAATTGAAATCAGGGGTAGGGAAGCAGCCCTGTTTCCCTGAGGGAAAGATCCCTGCATCCCTGACCAAAGTCACCAAATGGGGCCCCAACCTTTGGGTCTACTCTACTTGTGCAGGAGGAGGTGAGGGCCAAAGAGTTTTATGGAGTGTGAGCTTCTGCGTGATCATTTCTGGAGGCTGCTGATGTATTTCTATCCTCTCTTTTAATTAATACATTAATGAATTTAGTGCTGATTTTGCATTGCTGTTTTGAGTGTTGGAAGGCATGATAAACAGTAATCATTAATGTGTTGGTGGAAGGCTTAAAATGGCTTAGGATAAGGGCTTTTCACAGATGCTGAGGAAGGTGCCTTGGGTGGCCATGGACAGGGAGGTGACATGACTGTCTAGAAGAGCAGAGATGTTGGGCTCCATCGGTAGTCAGGTACTTGGCCTGCTGGGCAGCTTCTGGTGTATCAGAATGGCCATTACACCCCTCCTAGACTTAAAGGAATCTGTTGAGCTCTTTTCTGCAAAGTGTCTGGACTTTCATTCTGGACCTACTTGAACCCCTTTGTATTTTACACCACGCTTGCTACACATTTTTTGGGCACAACTCCTCCCACCTTATCCTTTCATTGAACATAAACATAATGTAGCATAAAGGTGAACTTGATTTTATCATTTCATCAGGGCTCCACACTGAAATTCAAACACAGTGTGTGTATTCATTGAATTCATTTTACCTGTATAATCTCACATTATAATGGTATTGCCTTCCAGAGGGTCACTGCAGATTTGCACTGTGATCGTTTTGTCATTGCAAGCTTGTGTGATAATAGGATTACCATAGGCATGTTCTGAAATTGTTGTAAGATTGCTGTGAGGACATTAAGTCTCTATTCAAGAGTTTGCATCACTAAGAGTTGCACAAAACAAGCTTAGAAAACCTGAGAAATGTGTGTGACAAAAAGGAAGACACTTGACGTATCTTCCTCATGAAAGGAAACCATTTGTGTTTCTAGAAGTTTTGCAACAGGCATGAAAGTAAATGAGGGAAGCTTGAAAGAAAATAAATATTTATTGCAGGTCAGATTTACATATATACATGAAAGTACATACGCAAAAATGCAAATGGAGTTACTATCAGTGCCTATAGAGGCAAATGCTTACATTGCAAATATCTAATTAAACAGCTGTATGGCACTGTGTTTTATCAGAGCAGTAATGGTGTCTGTCTGCTAGGGCTGCCCAATTGTGTCAGCCTTTTTATTCTTAAGGAAAAATGTCCTGCTACTAGTGTTACCACTACAACAGTGAGTATCCTGGTACATATACAATCATATATGATTTCTTGTTTGAAATGCTGAGAACAATTATATGCAGAAGTTCTGATCAAATAGAAAGTGAGCAAGCCCATAAAACTAGTGGCGTGCAAATAAAGGATTATTACAGAGTACTCCAATTTTAAACAAGTAGTGGGAAGTATTTCATTTCTACTCATCATTTTTGATGCTGTTTGTGTTCTTAAGGCCTATTTAATTAAAGAAGAGCTTGTGGCTCCTTTAGGAAAATAAAATAACTCCACCCAGAGAGGTGTATTGTATTCTATTCTAATTCTGTCAGCTCCTTGCTTTTTTTCCTTTTGATTACAGGGCATGTTTGCAATGTGATGTAGTTTAGCAGTATTATTTAAAATATGGCTATTAAGCTTACCTACCGTTCTGAAAGCTAGGCAAACCTCAGATCATCCAGAATGCTTGCCCATCCAAACCTTAGTCAGTGACAGATTAGCTTAGCAAAGGGCCTTGCCTGGCTGTCCCAGCTGGCTTCTATACTCATTTCAAAAATATGTTTTCATCAAAAGCTCTTCAGCTGACAGCTGAGTTGGGGGGCAAATAAAACAGAAAAACTCTTGGCAATTTAATTTTTCAATGAAAGCTTTGACAAAAAAAAAATATTTTTTTTTTCATTATTAAATCGTGCTCATCTTCAGCATTATTTTCTGAGTAAGTCTTAAAGGAACCTCTAGCTTTTACCTGAATTCCAGCTTGGAAACCACCAACATTTCAGAGCTCAAGGGAATTTACAGCTGGCCCTGAGGAGACTCCAGCCTGCACACAGGGCTGGCTAAAGTGGGTCACCACAGCATGAGGTATGTCTGGGCTGTCCATGTACACGGATGGTGAGTAGTTAGTGGCTGGAGTTGTGGGACAAGGGCTCAGAGTGGTGGGTACTTTAAAACCAGTGCTGCCAAGGGCTGCAGTCATTGAATTATAGAATAATTTAGGTTGGATGGGATCTCTGGATGTCATCTACTTCAACCCCTTGCTTAAAGCTGGGTTAAACTTGTAAAACACCTTCATCACTTTCTTTATTATCTGACCTAATTTCAAAATTATCTCAACTTTCATCCAAGAGTATAGATGGACTTTTGAAAACAAAGTTTTATACTCATTTTGCAAAAGGGCCAGCTGACATAAGCCACTGCAAAGCTACTGGCTGAGACAGATCCTCAGAATTCCTGTGTCTCGGTCTCTCAGCTTTCGGCTTTCCATGCTAGGCAACTGCCTGCCTACAGTACAATTGGTTATTATTTACATGAAGGCACAAGATCCTTCTAATAAAATGCCCATCAAAGCATCAAAGTGGTCATCAGTGTGGGCTCATTTTTTCTCTTAGTATCATTCAGAGTTGTATAGACGTGTTTCTCGCAGGCAGAATTTAACCTTTGCTGCACAAATTAGCAGAGGTTGGTTATTAAAGCAACGTGGTTTGAAATTGCTTTGGTAGTTGCTAAGCACATCTGTGATTACGTCAATTTAGGTTTACCTCAAGATACAAAGCTTCAAGTGAAATGTTAGAGAAGCAAGGAAAAATCATGCTTTCACATCTAAATGACATATGCTAGACAACCAAAATAAACCCCTCTATGTCGTTATATTCTGGGCTGCCCTTATTTTGCAGCTCTGCTTGTACTGGATTGAGGTCTACAGTTGCTGACCACTGCTTTGATTATCTCACTGTAGCACATAATGCTTCATACCCGGAGAATGTATTCTAGCAAGCTCCTAAATTGTATTTGGACAAAGAATAATTGAACACTGGACAGAATAACAAATGCTATGGTCAAGCTTGCTTCATGGGTTTATCGTGTTGTATTAACATGATAGAAATATGAATACTTAAATCTTATCTCAGGTATAGTTTATAACTGCATTAATCATTTACTGTATTATATATTTTTCATGTCACTAAGATTGTGAGGAAAAGATTCAATTTTCCCAGTGCAGTCAGTTGAATGTGGTTTAGATAAGTTAAAGGCATTGCATTAAACTGTTTCAGCATGGCTTTCTCTTATAGATCCTATAAAAGGATGGGGAACATATATCAAACAGTAATAACTGGTATATTTTACTTTTTAAAAAAAAGTCATATAGCAGTGCATTTTCCATTTTCATTAAAATCAGATAAATGAAGTTACTAAGTTTGCCACTTACAGGTAAATGTATTCAAATTGACACAGGCATTTCTACCTGCTGTATTTGCTTAAAATTGTTAAGGGGAAATGCCCTTCTATCAATTAAAGTAGCAGTTTGGTAGACACTGAAATTATCCAGGGATACCATAAAGAGCAACAACAAATACCCACAATATACCTAGAGGTGTTTCACTTTCCTCGTATTTACTGGTGATGTGGAATACGAACCTTCCAAAAAAAAAAAAAAAAAGAGTGGCTCACCAGCATGTGTCTCTGAGATTTCAGCACACCACAAAGCACTCCCATTTTACTCCACATAAAAAAGGAATATGTACCAGCATATGCATTATGCACTGCTAACTGCCTTTTTAGATCATTATATGAACATTGCACATTCATTGCCCATGAATTATACGTAGATTCTAATTTGCAAGAGAGATACTGATTCATATCCTTGAAATCAAGAGGTGGCCAAAGGAAAAACGGGGGATGCCAAGGCAAGGGATGCCAGGGGGGCTGCGCCAACGGCTGCAGGCTGAGTGCAGGCGAGGTGGTGTGGCTGCCGACCTCAATAGGAAAAACAGTGAGTGGAGCAGGTAGCGGTATTTACTTGTCTGTAGGAGTGCTCCATCAGTTTGGGGGAGTTTTGGACAAATGGGTGAGTATCGTGTGGTTAAGTACTTTTGCACTGCCCCTTACTGGCATGTAATATATGGCCACTGGGGCTCACACCATGAGCAGCTGCTTCTGTTGGGGAAGAGATGCAGGGAATGGTGTCTGGCTGGGCTTCGGTCTGGTCAGGACCAGGGCTGGCTGGGGATCGGGTCCAGCACCGTGCCCGGGACTGCCTAGGTGCAGTACAGCACCCTGAGGGTGGCACGAGCGCCGGGCAGGGCGGGCACCAGCGGGTCCTGGGGCGGCTGTGCCATGCAGGTACTTGGGTCCCCTGCGCAGGGTGTGGGGTTTGTAGCAACGGCACAGATATACCGTGACTGGAGGTGAATTAATTGTTTCAGCAAATTTTCATAGTTGCTCATAACCGCGTTTTGGAAAGTCCCATTTAATAACAAAAAACAAAACAAACAAAATTATACTGCTATAGCTGTCATGCTTTGCTATTGTTCATTATTATTTTTTAATATATATAGATAAAACTGTTCAAAAGTTTTGTACCTGGAAAGCCAATTGAAATACCAGGATCCTTATGCCACGACCGTTCTTTTGCTACAAAATTCTCTGCACTTGTTTGTATTTATCTGTTGCACTTCAACATCATGCTCCGTTTGCTTTATGACTTTAAAAATAAATAGGATACTTTAAATATGTTGTACAATAATAACTTATTTTCTGGTCAGATATCCTCTAATTGAGATCAGCTGAAATAATCTTAATGAAGTTGTACAATATGGAAGATTCCCTGCTATGGAGGATTTATTCGCCTAAACTGTAAGTGGTGAGTGAAGCGTTTGCCAGCTCTCAATTAGTAGTTCCTATGTCATTGCTGGATTTTTAGAGGGTTTTCCTTAAACTGCTTTGAATTATGGTGTCACAAAATGCTAAATCAATTACATATGTGTCCTTGTATCTACCCCATAAGAATACCTGCCATGATTTTTTTATGGTCCTTTTAGACTTCTTGTTTACTTCCATGAAGTGAAGTAAAGGTCATAACACAGTGCAACTTATTCCTTAAAGTTTAGAAAAAAATCAAAACAGCAGGCCGTATAATAGAAAGGTGAGATTCAAAGACACAAATCACTTCACAGTCACAAAAATTGCCAAAAAATAGCAGCTTGCAGCTGTGCACAGCAGGGACAGAAAACATTAAACACATGTTAAATAACAAATAGGAGACTTAAATATAGCTAAAAGTGGACCTTATTCTGAATAAATCATGTAAACTGCATCTTAATGGTTCTAAGGAATGTAATGGTTCATGTGAAATATGCTAAATTTGTATTGTTAAAAAAATCAATAGTTAACCCCATCCCTTTTAAAAAGGGGACTGTTGAGTCCATGAGTAAATATTTTGTCTTTCATTTTCCTTCTCTATGTACAGCCAGATTTGTGAAATTTCATTTCAGTTAAGGGCAAAGCAGGACTTGCATTCAAAGCAGTTTGGGTTTTGGGTATGATACTATTTAACATTCTCTTTACAGAGGCTGGACTTTTAATGAAATTGTCCTTTTCCCCTTTCTTCTGTTACAAATGCAAAGAATGTGGATTATCCCATTTTTTTATATACTCCTGGTAAAGTGTTTGAATTGGGCTATCCAACATGCTGCATTCATTTGTGGTGCCTGTGAAAGGGCAGCCATTGCTCAATGGGCACAGCGAGCCTCATCCCATCCTTTCTACCGTCTGGGAATGAGCGACTGAGCGCGAGGGGGAGAGGAGGGGAAAAAAGGCTCTCTTCTTTTTATGAGAAGCATGAAAAATAAATCACCAGTTTGAGCATTCAAATCAATCCTGCTGGCAACTATCTTTCCCTTGAAATGTTTGTTGCCTGTATATTTCTGCCTTCTGAATATTTTCAAGCCTTTTTGCCTGCCTTCCTCACCGAGGGTCACGTTTTAGTTTCGCTGTATATATCTTTTTTGAGATTAATGTACCTTAATGACATCATTGTGTGCGATGATGGGAAGGTCCCCAAGTTTGCTTTTCTTCCCATCTCAGTTGCACTTCTGAACAAATCAGCTCTTGGGCTTTGATGTTTTTTCCTTTAGGGCTATCTTTCTTATAGGCAATATAGCTTACCTATACATTTAGCGAGTCTGCAGTCTCTCATTAGATGCATTTTTGTCATCAATAATAAGTTCCTAAGGAGCCTAATATGAGGGGTAACGGATACGGTGTGGAATGGAGCCATTGTTTGATAATGCAATATCTCTCATAACAATGTAAATAAGAGACTGAATACATTTCAAGGCTCCTTTGTGCTCCACGTTATTAGATAGTGCTCTATTTTCAATCTGAATATTCAAAATATGCTCCTAGAGTGCAGCATCGAAGTAAGTGGCTTTGAGGATATTTTTTTTTTTAAGTGGAAAGAAAAAAAAAAAAAAAGAAAAAATGAGGAGTGTTCTAATGAGGAACAGTTGAGTACTATGATTTAACATACTTCTGAGGTTTCTATCAGCCTGGAGCCGTTCTTTCTTGGCTTGTACACAGTGCATTTACATGGAGCTCTGTTTGGATGAGTGCCTTCCAAAGTACTAAATGCTCTAATGTACTGAAAAGCGATAAATATGGAAAATGCACACATGCATACACACACACATACGCGAAGTGCAGATACATATGCAAACACATACACACACACCCCTACACTCCTTACAGAGAAACTCACCCTCCCCCATACAGATGTTTTCATCTCCTTGATGGATGGATGGGTGAATTTTTGAAGGCAAAAATAATAAAATAGTATGTATTTTATTTATTTATTACCTGGCATTGCATAATACTGAAGTACTGCTTGAAGGGATGTGCTCCCACCCCTGCAGTGTGGCACCAAAGAATAAGACTAGTTAAAGGGGAAGAAAAACGAGGGGAAAAACCCCATAGAATAAAACCTGTACAAGTATTGTCACTTCTTCCCTGACCTGCCTGTACTCTGCTAACCTGAAAATGAGGGAAGGAAGGGTCTGGGTTTAAGCAGCACAACAAGCTGTGTTGCTGGATGTCAGGTACTGTAAATGCAGACAATAAGCTCTGGAAAGCATGTCACTGTTTACCAAAGGGCTCTTTGCAGTGACCTTACAAGCTAACAACAGTGATGGGAGTAGAAATGGTAATTGTCATTTTTATAGCATAGTCTTTTCTAATTTCTTTCAGTTCGTTCCTAAAAAAAAAACAAAACAAAAAGAAAAAAACCCAAAAAAACCCAACAAAACAACTTAGACCACAAAAAAGAGAAATAAAATCGTGAAAACAAAGCTGAATAGGTTAATGAAATGACAATAGAAAAGAGTCCTTAATGGGGATACAATTGCTGCCTGAAATATTTATTACTTACATTTATTTAGATCCTTCATGAAAAAATGTGTCTGTTTTCCTATACTTTGATTTTTGCTCTGAAGTTTCGAGGAGTTTTTGTGCTTTTTCATCTAATATTCCTCCTCTAACTCTCCCAACGTGATTCATTTCTTTAAGATCTTGTTTTATTTTTAAGTCATCAATTACTCAAACTTTGTTGGCCTATCTATTCTCTGCCATCTGGACCCCATACCTTATTTTAAAGCATGTTCAAATAATGACAACCTTCTTTTCTCAATTAATTTATGGGCTGTGGGGACCATTTTTCATTTGTTATCATGCACTTCCATTTGATCTCTCATATCTTTCTTCTGCATCTGCAACCATAGTGTATAAATCTTCCTCTCAAGCATTGTCATGGTGCCCAAGATATATAGGTGTAACTCCCTATTAGTTCCACAAAACCGACCTTAATTTCTAAAAATGGTATCAGATGCGAATAAAGTTTGGTAAGATGATTTGTTTTGATTTACTTTGTACCACTTATCTCGGAGTTTTCTTCCTACTTTTCTTTTATCTAATTTAGACAGTATAGTCTTGCAAGCCCAGTTGCATGTTTATCCATTACCTCCCTGCCAATGCTGCTCCTTAGAGAGATGGTGCTGTAAGATTTTGGATGCTAAGAATAATAAAATGGCATTTTTCAGTAACCTGTAGTAAGTATGCAATTTCTTCTTGCATTTAAAAATGGTAATTTTGTTTCCATTGAAATACAGGGATTTTGTAGGTCTGATTGAGGTGACATCAGTCTGGTAAAATGAACAGAAACAGACAAATCCAAATAGCTTTCATTTTATTCTGCTGTGTTGACAAATGATAAGACTTAAAAATCCAATTCTCCCACCGAGCACTTAGAGGAAGCTGGTTTGGACTGCTGAAGGGCTGTGGCTCACAAAACAAAAACCTCTCTTTTTTGTTATTGGGGGCGGGGGGCAGAGTATGCATGCACACACACACACACACACACACACGTGTGTGTGTGTGTATGTGTATTTTGTTTTACATAAACAGACTTCAGTCCAAACTAAGGGTTGCTAATTAAGCAAAAACCATGACCAGATGTTTATTAACACCTCTCAGGTTCATGGGATTTGGATAGTGTGCAGTTTTCATGGACTAATTTGAGAAGGGAAACACCTTTATTGGAATAATGGCCAATTATAATTGCCGCCTATGCCTATTTTTCTGTTATCTGGTGTACAGGGGGGAAAAAATAAGCCCAACCTATCATCCTCATACTGTTGATATTAATTCTGCACATTATTGGGTACATATTATTAATAATAAATACATAATAATGTACAGATGAAAAATTCCTCAGCCATTTACTTTACAACAACTTTTCTGTACGTGTTTTTATTAGTTTATCACATGCCAACGTTGTTAACCTATTTATATGTAGCCTGCCACTAGGTTTGCCTCTGCCAAAGCAACGATGCGTCACTTTGATGCCAAAAAGCACTGAAACAGGAAGAGTTGCTGTTGGGTCCCAGCATGGTGACTTCATCACAGGCCTCAGCTTCAAACTGTGGAGTAATAAAACTGAATAGCACAATATAAAACTCCATGTTTCATAAGACAAATATTGCTTTACGCATTCATGTCCCTTGTACTATGTTAACTGTAGGAAGAAATGGAATACAGTTTTAGTGACCCCCTGGGACCTATAAAGGCTATTTCTGAGTCTGAATCTTGCTGTTTAATTTAATCATTTATTATATTAATATTCAAATGGGCTGCATCTTATTAGCTACTGCAAAGATGTTAGTATGTCTGAAATAAATACCTAATTATGCTTTTGAAGAGAGAGGTTCTAAAGACTTTTGTACATTTGTGCTAATAGAACAGTTCATTTGCAGATTTTTTCTGCAGAAATCAGCAGTCTGAACATTTTGTTTTTTCCCCTCCTTACTTTGAATAAAATAAGAACACAGATCAAATATACCATTGTGGTGCCTAAATAGCACATACGAGTTTTCCCCTTTGTGCTGTGAGACTTCATTCTCCAAGCGAGTGAGTTATACAGTAGCAAACTGACCAGTGCCCTCAGCTTCTAGCTCAATAACACATTAATAAAAATAACTGCTTTAACCAAATGACCATGAAATTAAGTATGTTCTTATTCAAATTAAACAAATAGATATGCTTTTGAAAAAAACATTTTTGAGCCTGACATGGTCATGTTTAAAATACATTGACGTTTTATTGTTTTAAAAGCCCATTATTATTTTTTCCCTGAGTGCAAACTAGAAAAGATGAGGACTTTGAATTTCATGTCTTCAAACAATAGACAGCAGCTTCTTGCAAAAACACATGTTGTGGTTCTACATCAGGGAGGTAGCAGGATGCAGGGATGTGGAGGAAAACCATCCGTGGATTTCCAGTGCCAGCACATCTGCAGGATCTCCAGAAAAAAAACCTTTCACTAAGTCTGCATAAGGATGTCTTGAACTGCAAATACTGTGTATGTAAATGGTACTAACACATTTTAAACTAAATATGCACGGTGTGTTTAGAGCAGTACAGAAAATTAGTAATAAATGCAGAAGTTACCGTCTGCAAGACTAAGGATCACAAGTTGCTATCTTTCAAAAGATCACCACAACCAAACTTGGAATAATCTTTTTTTTTTTTTTTTTAAGTCTCTAAATCCAAGGTTCCTACTAACACAAAGTTATTTCTTTCATAACTGTTTGCTGAATAAATGATGTTGTTAATAAAAGGTTAAAGGACAGAGACTGCTGGAAGCCAAAGTCAAGTCCTGATATTATCCACAAACAGCCAAGATAGCGAGCTGCAGGATGAGGTCCTCCGTGCCGACCTGTGAATGGGCTTACCCTCACTCCGCTGCAGCAGTGTGGAAGCCTCGCCAGAACATCTCCTGCCATCGAGGACAACAATTACCACAGTTATCACTGCTGGGCAAATTATCAGCCTTCTTGAATCCAAGGAGGAGAGAGGTAGGTCAGCTCCTATATTTACTCAGGGAAGTTTTGTCTAACACCTCTAAGCCCCGCTGCTCCTCGTGGGAGTGTTGCCTGTGAAGGCTGTGACTAGACCCCACTCCGCAGTTCGTTCCTTAATTCTCCCAGAGCTTTTGGGGCTGCACTTCATCCCATTCACCCCCACAGAGTCTTCACTGTATCCAAGGCATCCTTAAATGCCTGTGAGGTTTGCTGCGGAGAACTTGAGTCAGTGACACCCCACCCCTGCAGGTGATTTTAATGACAATTATGTAGTTACCTGTAACCTTTGACAGGATTGCAAGGAGGATCAGTATGTATTATGGCATAGAATACATAACGTTTTATAACCACTGTTATCTTAGTGACCAACTGAAATTATTAATAATGGTCATCTGACCTACCCTGTATATAAAACAATAGCCTTGGTAGTTTGCTAATTAATGGCAATGATGTTTCTCTCAATAAGTAGTTGATGCATTTCTCTGTTGGCAAATACTTAAAAATACACATTGTTGTCTAGTTTTGCCTTCTTTTCTCCTGCAGAGTACCTAAAGATTAGATTTTCACTGTTGGTTTAACAAGTGCAAGCAAAGCTAGGGCATCAATAGTTAACCTTATATTTCCCTCTGCTGAACAGACACAGTATCAATGTAGGGGTTTAACTACCACACCACTAAAAACACATATTCCTGCAGTTTTAGACTAGCCATAAGAATGCTGTGTATATGTTTTCCTCATTATTTGGATGTGCTGTTTGAATGTTGTGATCAGTGATTCAGAGCACATGATTCATCAGGAAGACATTTGCTAGGCAGACATGTGAGGAGCTGTCTGCCTCTTCAATCTCACTGACAGGGCAAAAATGCTGATTTATAGTAAATCATTAAAATCTGCTTATTATTGCACTGCTTGTTCCTCTTCTCCACTTCAAGCCAGCATCTTGATCTGCATCATGTCTCTTACAATTTTATACTACAGCAAGCAGTTATTTAAACAAGAGAGAAATGATCCTTAGTCTTTATTAGTGCATATGAAAGGATATTTTGTTTAAAGAAGACTAATTAAGAAAGCAGACTCTATTTTCTTGCTCAGTTTAGGGAAAAATAAAGATTTAAAACGTGGAAGTGCAAAGAATTATTACAATAAACCAATACTTTTAAATGATTATTGAATAGCTTGTTTTTTAAAAAATAATCATAGAAAAGCAGCTCAAATACCACCAAAAATATTTGGACGGAAAGAGAGGTTGGATGGTTATTCAGCTTGTGATAGAACTCGGGGAAGACACAGCTAAATATTATGTGATTATTGGTGGAAAGGGAAAAACCCCTTGGAACTAGAACTAGGTGCCAGTTGGGTACAGTGACAATGGGAACATTAAAATAATTTTCGGGGGGGGGGGGGAAGTTTTGTTTACTTTTAAAGAGGTGGTTTTGTGAAATAATACAATATGTAAATACGCTGTCTGATAGAAAAACAAAGAAACAATACAAAAAGCTCTATATTGTGTATGTGTTACTTACAGTAAAAATTTTAATTTGATGCCTGGGGACAGAAATCCTTGCCACTGAATTACAAAGAAGTGAATAAACTGACTCAAAATTAATCCATACAGATCTGTCCCCTTAATAATACTAATTCCAGAGAACAAAGCAGTGCATAATGCATTTTAAATTAACTTGGAAAATGCATAATTTATATTTGTTTTATTTCTTAATATTTGAACACAGGTACATTTTAGAATGCTAAGGACAAAAAAGGAGAGGACAGATTTTGTCCATATATGCTCAATTTAAAAAAAATAAAACCAGATAATATTTTTCAAGCTCTCTTAGAAAAGGACTTCAGCTGTGAAATATTACGGAGAAAGGATAAACACAGTTAGGAGAGAGAAAATGATTTTTAACATGCTGTGAAATGAATATGTTTGGTTAAAATATAAAAAGGGTCCTAATTCCTAATAAAACATTCTGAAATAGATAATTACATATTAGTTTGGATCAAAAATAATGTCCTTACTCATGAGAAGCAATTGAGAGATACACGGCGGGGTGCCCTGTCGGGCATGGCAGGCAGATAGAATACAGGATGTAAGAGGGCAGGGGTAATGCACTGCAGTGCAATGCTCCGCTCCCTGAAAAATACACCGTGCCTACGGGAAACGACGAGACTCGGGGCTGCTGCTTTATTAATGCTTTTCACCTACACATGTAACATTGTCACCTGCCTCTTATATATATATCATATTATTTACCATATGGGTGTGCAAGTAGAAAACCAGATATCCTGTGTTTCTAATCTAGAAAAGCCGTGCCTGTAATTCAGAGATGCATTGATCTCCCGGCTGCTGGGGTAGCTCAGCAGGTTGGCTTCACCCCCTCCAGCCCAAAGGGCCAACCTGCACTTTACCAGGCACCACCTTACCACAGGGAAGAGGAAATAATTTCGTACATCGGTATATCAGCCTCCTTCCAGGCTGTGTCTTTTGGACAAACTCACAGGCTCTTCACTGCCCCGCCGTGCTATGTCTGTGCTGCTGGACTTGAAAGTTTGTCGTTCAGTTGGCCTGAAAAGAAAGGAAGGAAAACAAAAGGATTGCTGCTACAGTACAGGCATGGGTGCAGATGGTAATGTAATACAAGGAGAGAGCATCTGGATTTAAAGGTTCTTAGTCTGGAAAATTAGTCCACACTGTTTTTCTCCTGCCTTTTCCAGAGTAACTTTGGATCTAATAAATGTGAAGGGCTTTTGGAGAGGGCCAAGAAGCAATCGGGTAGGTGTGTGCCTCTTGCATAGCTGTATATGCAGAGATGGGGCATGCCTGCAGGGGCAGCAGGGTTGTCTGCATTTCCCCTCTGGGGTACCAGCCTAGGTAGGTCCTGGAAAGAAAGATAAGCTTTTAAAGAGAAGAAAATTTGCAAGCATTCCCATTCTCATATCAAAGCTGTGATCCTGAGTGAGGATGGAAACCCGAGTGAGTATTGAAAAAAAACAACCTGCTTGACTATATTTACTCGGGGAGATGTGGTGGTTAAAACAGTGGTGGTACATGTGCAGCTGGTAATCAGTAACGATTTAGAATAATTTCACTGGTGTAGATTTCAGTTATTGATACTGCTAACTGTTAACTCACTTTGAGTGGTTATCATAGGAGCACACGAAGGATAAAGACCATATTTTATGGAGATTTTCCTAAATATTCTTCATGATGTTTAAAAGAGGTGAAATTTGCCTGAGACCAGACTTGCTTACAACACAAAAATTTAGCTCCTAGTTGCTAAGTTATAAATCTTTCTGCCAGATTGGCTGGAACATCACATTACCTTGAACTAAATTTGTAAAGAATGACCATTGTCCTCACAGCTGTAAGAGAAAAATGTAGAGCTTGCCCCAAACCACAGGTTTTAATAGGCTGTTCACATGAAACTAAAAAGTGAGGAGATAAAACCAAGCCAACGCAAATTTATCCAAACTGATTACTTCCACAGTGACAATTTGTTAAATAATGACTTTACTAGGAAACTAAATTGATTACATTTTGCACACTTTTAGTATTTTAACTACCTGGAAAAAAATATCAGCTTATGTTTATAGGAAAACATTCCTAGTTAATTCTTTCCTTGGTGCTATGGTTGCGAGTTATTTTCAATAACTCAATTTACAGGCTAGCCTTATCGTGGGCTAATGCAAATTAATGCTTTGAGTCATAAGTGTTTCCCTTGGAAACAGTAATTTCAAGTTAATGTCTCTTGATGTGAAATGGAGTGCAGTGTCACAAGCTCTCTCTCACCAACCTACAAATTAACTTCTGTCCCCTCTGTACAAGAAATATGGATGGAGTCCTGCTTTGCTTCCCATAAAAAGTTATAGACACATACGTGTATGTGTAGGTGTGTCTATGCAGGCATGTGCAGCAGGCCACTCTTTAATGAACTGGTTACCGTGGATTTTCACTGGTGCAACCAACGGTGTGTGAAAAGGCTGTATGCAGCCGTTGGAAATGAATGAAAAAACAAAGTACTGACATTTGCAGCATACTAATACAATGATGAATCATGAAAGATAATTGTTGATCCCCAAACCAGGCCTACTTGGGCAGGTTGATTTGGTTTGCACCTAGGGACTGGTGAGAAAGAATTTGCAGCTAGCAACTATGAAAAAAAACCCACCAGAATTAAAGAAAGAAAACAAAGAAAGCAAATAGTGAGCAGAGGGAAAAAACATGTTTCTTCACTGTATTAACGACTTTCTTTGTGACATATTTTAAATGAATCAACAGTAGAAAAATTCTCCGATCCAGCACAGCTATGCCTCCTGCATATATATTTGATTTAGTATTTTCAGTCCAATCTTTTAACACAGCCTGTAGAACTCCAGCCTTATGCTACTGCTCAGAGAAATCACAGCACTTGTCTCCATCCTTCCAGCCCTCTGCACGTGTTGGAGCATGGGCTTTTTATTCTCATAGTTGGGCAAAAGTAAAACCAGAGTAGTCAGAACTACTAATGGTGAAGTCAGTTACAACCGAGTCAAAGCAGGCTAATTCTCCTGGCTGTGCCCTTGATGGTGCCTTCCCCTAGAACTCTCATATTATTGAATTTTTCTTCTTGCAAAATTCCTTTTCTTTTTTTTTTTTTTTTTTCCTTCTTAATAGTTCCGAGGTCAAACTTCTCATTTTTATAGCACCTACCTTCTGGAATTTATTTAAAAATAAATATTACAAACCTAACAAACCAGCCAGCCAGCCCTTCTCCACTTCTCCTTTGCCTAAGATAACTAAGTTAAACAAAACAAGCTTTGTAGAGAAATTACACAAATCCCATCTTACAATACAGAACATTTTCCATCTTTGCAGAGTCCTGAACTTCTTTTGGAGCTACGCAGCTCTCTGTCCCACAATGGACAATATTTGTGGGCTGCTACCTTTTGACCTCCACAACATCCCACAGCTTTCAGCAAACACCCAGGCGACACCAGTAATGCTACTTATTTTCTCCCAGCAATGGAACTATCAAAACAAGTTAAAAAAAAAAAGTGGTAAATAGCAGTTAATGTAGGATGCCCGCTGAGCATCAGCTAGGACAGTCCCAGCAGTCCTCCGAGCCTAAGACCACACAGCTCAGCAAGCCCTGGGACAGCTGCAAGTCTCCAACTCACAGAGGAGGGAAATGGTCTCTTCTGAAAATTCATGGGTAAGGATGTGTTCAATGAGAAGGGAAAAAAAAGCCTAAATTGCGCATAGCTCTTGACTCTGAGAGAAGTACCTATGTATCCTTGGGAAATAGCTTCCCTCATCTTGAGTACAGGCAAGAGAACGAAAGCAGAAGTGCCCATCAGCAGCCAAAGGCAGATGTGGCATTTCAGAGGGAGAGGAACCCAAGGCAATAATTAGATCAGAGACAGAGAACAAGGTAGAATCCTAGAAAATTAAAGGGAAGGAAGAAGAAGCAAGACTGCAATAAAGGAATAAAGAATAGAGGACAGAACATTCATAAACCAAGATGAACAAATAAGATAGTAAAAACTAGGGAGGGAAAGGAGCAGCATGACTGATTTTTAAAAGCTCAGGTCCTGATACCTATAGGAGGAGGAAAGGAATGAAGACAGTGGGGGGAAAAAGGAAATAAAGACAGTCTGGCCTGATGGAAATAGCAGAGACAAAGAAAACGAAGCATGTCTGAAGAAACAGCAGCAGGAAGGGAAAGCACAAATTCCTTCGGGAGGAGGCAAAAAAGAATAGCTGTGTGCTCTGGACAGAAAGAGATTTCTTGAGAAACCACTGGCAAAAAGGCAACAAAGTCCCTATTTATTAACGCAGATTGTTTAATGATTTTTTTTCCTAAGACTTGAAGCAAATTATGGGACTCAGAACACTAAACAAGGATGCAGAAGACAGAAAATGTTTAGGTTGTGCAGGTGAGCTTTAGGTTTCAGAGTGTCTTGAAATAGCACATACTGAATAAAATTGCAGCAAGTATAATAGCCTGTTTACAAGATCAAGGCACAGAAGCAAATCGAATGAAAGGTTAATAAGATCAGAGTTCATAAATTAAGGTTTAAATTCTCATTTTCTTAAAGAGAAAGACTTAGATGAAAGATCATGCAATCTATTTTAATTGTAGGAATAATTAGACGTATGGAAGAGCAGAAGGGATAATATGTAATCAGTGAAAAGACCTGGTCTTCTTGACCAAGGAAACGCCCTCCAGACAAAGTCAAAGACATGGTATATTCAGGAATCAATACATTTTTCTTTACTTGAAGAGGTCTCTTATGGTCCACGTTGGTTCGCGTCATCCAACTTTAAATGGTTTTACTTCATCAAAGAAAAATTATTCTTTTTTCCCTCTTTTTTTTTTTTTTTTTTTGATGTTGCCATGGATAATTCATTCTGACCAAAAAAGCAAAGATTCAGATATGAGCAAAAGACCAGAAAGGCTATGGGGGAAGACCCTATTTAATACTTTGATCTACAGACTTGAAAACAACTGTAAATATTTTTTTAATATTTCCAACATAAATAGTGTCATCTTTAGAATTATATTTGCAATCAAATTTATGATGGCCAAAAATATCACTTTAAAGCAGAAGCATCACTTCTACCGTCTGGAGATTTTTCTTTTTTTTTCTTGTGTTAGGTGTCTTAAGAGTGTGCAGAAAAAGGCACTGCAAATTCAGCACTTAAGAGAAATGATAATCAGACAATACCACATTTAAATCATAATGTTACATTACATTGCAACACCTTGTTTTTCTTATGACTTATGGCAATCCTCTAAGGACCATCACTCTTCAAAGAAATTAAGAGATTTCATCAGTAACAATCCCAAAAGAATTCTTGCACTTTGGAGTGTTTTGTTGGGTTTTTTAAAATACAGTTTACACACAAGAATATGGCCGCTGATGTGATAACAGACTCAGTTGGCAAAAATGCTTTTCTTTTCACAATTACTGCTTTTGGATTTCATTCTGCAGAAGGCTGAAACAAAAGCCTTGGCAAAATTCCTATGACCAAATGGTGGAAGAATGTGGCTGCTGTTTGAGGGACCGTGCCGGAGGAGCCCAGTGCAGTGGGACCTGCAAGCAAGTCACCACTGCCCTGCGCCAGGAGAAGGTGCCGTAGCAATATCAGGAGCATTTCACTTCTGAAAGGCAGCTGTGCGCATGGCTTGCTTGCTTACCTGTCTTGCAACACTCTTTGCTCACCGTGGGGCAGGAGGGAAACACTAGGGCTGTCACCAGCTTCATGGGCATCCTCTCCTCCTGGAGCTGTGTTCTTTAGGGCTCACATGGCTCCCAAGGGTCTGGCCAGCCTTTAAAGTCTGACTCCTGCAGAGATCAGGCTGACTCCGTCCTCTACCTGCATAGCCTCCAAAAAGGGAGCAAGTAGAAATTTAAGCAAAAATTGGTGGAGCCTGAAAGACGAGTCTGTGCTACAGCATGGAAGAAGGTGGCGTGGGGAGATGTGGGCTGTCACTGCCCTGTGAAGGGTCTGGCAGCGTTTGCCAGTGCACGTGGGGACCGGGCAGGTGCCTGTGCATCCTCCTTCGCTATGACCAAGCGACTGCTGGACACCAGGCACAGCAGTGGGGATTTCCCCTGCCTCTAGGAGGAAAAGCATCACCTCAAGGGGTGAAGAGCAATATTAATAGGGAACGTTGTCTCCTTCCTTTGTCGATGAAACACCTTGTTTCAGGGTTTTTGTTTTTGAACAGAACAAACGGTAACTAATCGGTAAATGTTATTTTGCATGTGCATATATCACTGGATTGCTCCAGCTCCTGTAATGTGATATCATACATCAGAGTCAAGAGGGATTAACAGCTCTGTCAAATGTCATCAGTGAAAGCTGTATATGTACAGTCATCTCCTGTGGAAACACTTCTGAGCAGGCTAAGTTTAATTCAAATAGTTTTCAAAAACATCTCCAATTGTCATAAATAGGCGAGTCCCTGGAGAAGCAGATGTTAGCTCTACCAAATGCAGTAAAACATCTTAAGAAAAAAAATCGTAAATATGGGCAAACTTCACTGATAGAGTATTTGCTAGAGAAAGACCAAAAGATTTACTGTGGATGTCATTTGGTGTTTAAAAATACTATCATGTGTATCATTAAAACAAAGAGTATTCTCTTAAATGTCTGTTATTTAGTTTTGAAGTGAAAAATATCAAATAGTTAAACTTTATTACGTGTAAAATTGTTTTTAGATCATGATGTAAATGTTACATACAGCAAAGCAAAGTTGAAAAGCAAGAAAAAGCAGCTTGCTGCAGAAAGATTCAAAACACCAAAGCCAAACAGATGTTTTTAAGCTAATCTGACTGTAGCAAGGACCACGTGCCATCACCTATAACTGAGCCCTGAAGGAGGGAGGCCAGGATTACTGTGGGGTTATAACCTGGTTCAGCTATTTAGAAGCACGTGGAAACCCTTGAAATGCTGCATGTAAAATGCAGCGGGGCCTTTTGGGCAGATGTGGTTTCCATCCAACAGCAAGTCCTGCTTTAAGCTGCTCAAGAGCAAGAGCCGCTGAAAGGCCCAAGCGCTGCCCTGCCCACCAGCCTTCGGATTTTCCTCTCCATGTTACACAGGAGCAGGACACAAACCAGAAACTATTTGGGTGCAATCACAGGAGAGCCCTGCCAGGTTTGGCAGTGCCAGCACTTGCCCTGCAGCTGGCTGGGGAGGCCCCCCCGGCAGCCCCCCGGGAGAGGACTGTGGTGCTGCCATGCCCTCAGCCATGGCAAGGTCGGCTGTGTTCCCAGGCAAACATCAGCTCCTCCCGCAGCTTTCCAGAAGACATCTTCAGCCCACACCGTACCCAATATACAACAGGATATAACTTCCTGAAAACAAAAGGGTTTTCTTTAAAATAACGGTCATGCCTCTTAGTGTCTCAAATCCTGGTGAAAATTGTGTAAAGTAAGTAGTGTTTTAAGTAAGTAGTGTTTTTACTTACTAAATTTCTTCCTTCAAAATAAACTGAGTTCTAGACATACAACAGCATTAAAAAAGAAACGTCCTGTGACCAGTTTTGTACTTTTCTGGACTGCTTTTTCTGCTGCCATTCTTGGATGGAAGAGACCACAATGGGCTACACTCATGTAGAAGTATGTGCATATTGAACACTAAACAGTAGTCATCATGTCATTAAATCAAAGGAACATCTCACCATGTAACTGGGTCTCGATTCCTTGCAGCAGCATCACTGTACAGGTAACTGGTCCCTTGGAGGTCAGCTGAATCCATTTCTCTTTCTTTACAAGGACTTTTCTGTAAATCTTGGAAGTTCACATGTTGTGTTTAAAGACTTGTAATCTCTCGTTCACATAACCATCACAAAGAGCACTGCCACCACTGTAGCGTTTAGACGAGCTGGATCACCAAAGGCAACAGTGGCTAGCCAGGCAGCAGAGGAACTAATGGCATCTAAATGGTCGAGATTCTATGGCATATAGACAAAACATGAGTAAATCTTGAACAGTATTTCATTTTGTTAAAAATATTTTCCTTCAGAAATCTTAGGTGTCAAACTGAACATTTAATTACCACATCTAAATTGTGACAACCTACACCAGTAAACTGCACTGCTACATGAATGAGGGACAAACTATCACATGAAGGTACTCACCGTCATTTAATGATCCTTCAGAAGAGTATTGTTCAGAAATTACCTCATTAGTTCCTTTGCAGGTAACCAGCACCATTCATATGTCACATTGCAACAGGATGCTGAAGAGCCTATCTAGGGTCGACTGAAATTTGTCTTCTGCCTGGTAAAATGGACATTGCAAAGGAAATATATAAAAATGTGACTGATCTGATGAGTTGCAGAGAATGACAGTGCATCCTTCTGGGACTTCTGGTCTCTTCACTATCCATGGATCCATGCAGCCACCCATTCTTCCACCCATCTGTCCTGAGAACTTTTGATGTGCGTGCCCAGAAACTTCTGATAAGATGGTAATTTTCAGCTTCTAAAGCCAGGCATTTTTTTTTTCCTTTTAACTGCAAAACTATGTGTTCTCTCCACGTCACGGTCTAAATCAAATGGCAGGATATTAATAAAAGAAGTCATAACCAGCAGATTAAATTTCTTTTGTATTAAACTTGGTGAGAGTTATCAGGACCTCAGATTCTTAGCTATAAAAAATATTCCTTTACTAAGGGATTAACTTCTAACAACAGATCTGTTGTTCAGCAGAGTGAGAGATGCCCCAGACTGCAAGGGACTTGAACCAGCTGGCCAAGCCCTACGGTCAGCCTACGCTGGGCTGAAATATTAAGCATTGTCTGCCAAAGCTGGCATCTCTTTGCCTGGCAGTTGTCAATTAATTCATCTGCAAGGCCTTTTTCTAATACTCTGTACTCCACTGGAGTTTAAAAAGTCAATCTCTATGTTCTTATTAGGTTGAAAGAGCTTAATTACTAGTAGAAGGAATTAAAATAGTATTGAAGGTTTTGCTTTCTGAAGAGTAATTAATACAATATATAATTAAACCTTAGGTTTATTTTCAAGGGATGATATTGCTTAGGTTACCTGAATTCAGCCTTCAGCACTGACCTTGTGGCCTTGTGGACAGGGGGATGGCAAACCTCTGCAGGAGACACTGGGAAAGCAACGGCAGGAGGACAGGAGTGACACTGCACAGAGGACATCCATCGGGCTTGCTTTCCAGTCATGTTAAACTAAGCTGTGGGAAAAACTTAGTTTAGATTTTCTTTCATACATTGGCACTTATTAGGTTAAAAACCATCAGAGGCAAACCATGTAGTCATGCTTGTGCCGCTGAGTGCTTCAGAATGTCACGTGCCAGGTTGCCAGTGCTGAAGAGGTTTGGGTTCCATTTGTTGGGTTGTCTGGCTGTAAAGTGCACGTAGCAGTTGGGTCCGGCGGGCTTTGCAGCAGGAGCTGAGCTGGGTGGGTGACTCGGGGGTCACAGTGCTCCATTTGCATCCTCATCTTCACACACCTGCATCAGGTATGTGTGAACGCCCCGTGATACCATTCGGGGAGGTGGGTGTAAGCATCTTTTTTTTAGGAGGCAGATACCCATGGTCAGAACGGTGCTACGAGGAGTTTCTTCAGCTGGGGAAGACAGGATCTCCAAGTCGGCTTTGTTTCACACCACCGTATATTATTTCAACTATTAATGAAAACACATGGGTTAATGTTATTTAAAATGCATTTAGGATAAAGGCTGCATATGAAATAATGTCAAAAGGAAAAAAACCCACAAAATTGTCGTAAAAGCCAGCTTTCTCAGAGAAATATCGCACTGGATTTATTTGAGAAAGACTCAATATTTTCTGTTTGGAGGATTTTGATGAATAAATGTTATTCCTATTTATTATTTATCCACTTTCAAATTGTAATGAATAGTCGTGGTGATAATTTCTTTATTTCTATATTTATAGAAATACAGAATTTCATACATACTGAACTGTGTTATTATCCACACATGTTCCGCCTTTCTGTAAATACAGAAATTTGGTGTTTGCCAGTAGAACTATTCATTACAATTTGAAAGTGGATAAATAATGAATAGTAATGCCATTTCTTCATTAAAATTCTACAAAAGGAAAATATATACTCGTTATTCCTTTCATGAATTCGGCCCATTGAAGGTTCATAAATAATTGTGCTTCACAATTGTGTCTAATTAGCAATGAACTTAATCCAGTGCATCCAAGAGCCTGAAGCAAAGGGAGGGATATTTTTTTGTTGTTTTATTTCTCACTCTCAGTGGCAACTGTCTGATTTTTGAATGTACCTTTGCTGATAAGACAAAATGATGCACTTTCAAAGATCAACGTTACATATACTTCTTTCCCCCCCGCCGCCCCCCCCCCCCCCCCCCCCCAAATTTGCTCTTTTAAGTATGAGGTTCATAAACACTGTCCCCACCAAACTTCAGGTTAGCTCAACAGTGGAGCAGCAATAAACTGATAAATGAATCTTAAAAATACTTCTCTATATTGAAGTTCTCACATAATACTTTTATTCCCTAATATGAGCTTCCCTGCAGAGCCATGCTGCTGTAGGAATGTCTCGCTATGAAACAGTTACTTCTGAGCCAAGCTTCAGCAGTGGCACCTGCTGTGGCAACACCCTTGAGGAAGGGTTGTGCAAAAGGCAGAAGGTTGGGTCTTCCCTACCGGGGGCACTGGTAGAGTCTCAGCACACAGGCACACACAGCACCACAGCTCGCTCTTTCCCTGCACAGGCTTCAAAGTCAGTATACAATGTAAAGTGATCATATTGCCCGTGAGGATTTCCCAGCAATGCACCCTTAAGAACTGTTAGAGGATGATATGTATTTAGCTGTCCCTCTTTTCTGTACAAGCTGGTTTACTAGAGAGTGGCTGGTGAAAAAACAGAGCTAGATGTACTAAATGTCCTATATTCTTCAGCTTTCAGTATCTCTAGTTTCTGTGGTGCTTATCACATGCCTATATAGCCGCTCCCATCGAGATTCCTTGGCAGGCTTGATAAAAATCCTAAATATATTCATTGTTTTCATCTCCCCCAACTAGTCAGTCATCAGTGACGCTGTTGGCTTTGTTCTTTGTACTTTTTCAAAGGAGCTTAAGCTCATACTCTAACTGATTTGATGTTATCTGAGTCTTAAACTATCACCAGCTATGAAACATCTAAGTCTGTTATGAATAGTCATTTAAACAACCAGTACTGTTTTATGAGACACCAGCAGGTTATTTGATTATATTACAATCACATGCCTTGCAGTTGAACTTTACTGTTGCCAGTGAAAAGCAGAGGAGAGGAAGAAGGAAAGGGAAACGGATCTTTGCTTTTCTTAGTGTCCTTTGTAACTCATGCGACTCATACAGTGAGGACACCAGACAATATCTTTATTGAATGTATGCCATCAAACTATTTAACACAAAATATGACATATTTTAACTGACCTTGTCTTAGAAAACAAAGGCAGACTCCAACAGATTTCTTAAGTGAAAGCCTCTAATATCACAGCTTCAATAAAATAAACATCTCTTTTGTTTTCCCTCTTTGCCTTTTACAAAGACCAAAGGAAGGTCTAAAGACAGACTCCCTGATGGAACACATTTAGCTAAAATAACACTGTCGCCTGCTTTTAGAATTATCTCAGCTCCTTCCAAATATAGAAAATAATAGAAAAATAAATGCTGTTTTATCATCATACTTCACCCCTGAGAAATTCATATCCTCCAACAAACAAAAGTATGAATTAAAATTGTCTTTCGAGACAACTGCTGGAGAAAGTTACATAGGGGAGAGTCAGGGATTAAATATACAGACTGATTTCTGCTCCCAGTTCTGCCCCAGACATCCAGAATGACACTGGGCAGGTCAGGGATTTTTTAGGTACCTGCTTTCCCATAACAAAATCCATACCCATGAGTTAAATCCTCATGGCTTATAAAATGCATCCAGAGAGTTAGGCACAGAGAATAATAAGTGAAAAGCTGCCTAATACAACATAAATCTAAAAAACGTAGTCACCCTTGGGCATAATAAAATGGGCATAATAGTATTCTCCTACCTCACAGAGTGCTATCAGCATACATTTACGAATGCATGGGTTCATAAAGACTACAGAAACAGCTTGGGAGACCCTCCTACCACATCATCTCAAACAGACCCTGCCGCTGCCTGTCCCTGGCATGAGGTGTGTGGGGCATAGGCCAGGGAGAGCCCTGGGGGTTGATTGTTCTTGCACCTTGCTGTCCAAACAGGTTTTTACTCTGCAGCATTCAGCCATCTATAAGAACACGGGAATCTTATCTTTTGAACTAGTTGGGGTGAGAAGCATAGCTTTTCCCCATGCTTTTCCCATCTTTCTCACGCTGCTGGTATTTCCTAAGTCTGGGAATTATCCAGAAACCAGAATTCAGCAACGCTGCTTTGGTATTTGCCTTTCTGTCAGGCCTGTGAGCAAAAAAATGTTGTCTAAATGCTTGGTGATGTCTTAAATTCTCAGAGCAAGAACATGTATGTCTTCACTTACACGTCCTTTGCGTCCACAGGCATATATAGCAAAGCGGTGAGAGATCTGCAGAAGTGATTTCCCATCTGAACATGCTGTGACCTGGATGCCCATGTAGGTATACGGTTACAATTTTTGCAACCTAGGTGCAGAGGTTTGAAAATATGCCCCCAGTGACCAGTCATTAGCAAAACTGAAATGAGGACAGTTTCATGTAAGAGGCTTTCTGAAAGCCTTGAAATATACTCAGCATATTTTAAATGGCTTTAATTCTACAGTACTTTTAATATAACCCTTTAAACATGAGGGAACACAAAGGGGAGGTTAATTGGAATGGCTAATTAAACACAGTGAAGTTAAAGAACTGGAACACTGGGATTTTGTTTTGATATTTAGCAACATCTCATAACCCTAAGGACATTGATTTAGCCTAAGGTCTGGTATCTTTATAAATTGCAACATAGCCTGGAGACCCAAAGGAGAGACAAAAGGGTTGAGTGCTTGTAACAACAGATTCCCAAAGGAGCCCTAATAACAATTATAACCAACATGATTATTTGCATTAGTTAAAAAATAAATCCGTCTCTCAAGTTTTAGTCATTTTGTACTGATCAACTAGGATATGGAAACAGTGAGACAAAATCTGCAACAAAAGCACATCCGACCTAGGGATTCAGAGGACAGAAATTTGTATCTTCCCTTGTGGATATTCAGCCACAAACTTCATTTTGCCCTCGATAATCCCAGAGCAATTCAAACCATTCCTCAAATATGTCAGTGAATGGGAAAAAGAAGGCTGCTTTTCTAGACTTCTTCCCCAGTCTTTAACGATAACATTCAGAGAGCCTGTGAGGTGTAGTTATACCCATTTCATAGCTAGGAAAACAAGCAATGTACCCAACTCTCAGCAAGCAGAGAGAAACCCAGAAGCGGTGACTGGATGTCCAGACCTGTTCCTCGCTGCTGAAGGGTGCCTGTGCCTGCTGCTCTGCCATGCTGATGTGCCAGCGACAAACCCAGTAGAGCAGGAGCTGCCAAAAAGCACTGAAATTAGAAACAGTAGAGCCACACCAGTAAGATCCTAAACCTTACAGCTTCTCTGGCTGGGGGACCAGGGTCTTCTCTGCGCACTGCATGGTGCAGGAATGCAGGATGGAAACCTGCCTGGTTGCTGTGTCTCATATGATTAAACTGGAAGCAGAGACGAAAGCTGTTGAACCTCTGTTGGCTTTGTTCAGTGAGCTCCTCTTCCATGAGACCTGACCTTACCACACAAAATAAAACCTCACTTTAATGAAGGTATCCAGATGGCCCTCCTAGACACAGCTATAGACTGCTGAATGCTAAGAACAAATCAAAGGAGTTGTTTGGTTTGTTGGGTTTTTTTAGTGTTGGTTTTTTTTTGTGTGTGTGGGTTTTGGTTTTTTTTTTTGTTTTTTTTTTTTTTTAGGGTTACCTTCACACAAACAGCACATATATCACAGGAACATGAAGAGCTGGATGTTTTCTGTAAGCATTTTCTTGTCTTTGCTGACTGAGAAGTTCCCACAACAGAGCACAGTTTGCCCAGAGTTGTTTACCTTCCTGATTTCTGATATCACTGTTCAGCTGCTGGTCTCGTAGCAGTGCACAGATTACGATGTCTGCTGAAAAACATGATTTCTCAGCCTTAGCAATGGCACCTGGGGAATTAACAGAGCTCTCAAGGATTAAAGTGAGATCCTAGCCATACTTACATTACCTGTGTAGCCGGCACAAGGAAGAGTTAGTGTCCGTGTTACCATGATTCACATGGCTGATGCAAAAGTGTATAATCTTTTTAGGAATGCTGACTTCTATTAATTTAAAGATACAAGGATCAGATTACTAGAATATTAATGGTATAGATGCATAGAAGATGAAAGAACTATTATGAGTCTGTTGTTCTAGTTTAGTAGCTGGACTGTTAGAAAGCAAGCAGAAATACAGAGCGCACATGTAGAGCCCCCAGTAACCAAACCCCAAGCAATTACCTGCCCAGACTCAGAAAGGACACGTAGGTTATTGCTAATCATCTGGACAGGATGAAAAGACCTGAAGAAATGAGACCCTTTCTAAACTAGCAAGGCAAGGTAAGTGGTGGGGATGGGGATATTTAAGCAAATTTTATGATGATGGGCAACCTGCAAGCCAACGTTGTTCTGCCAGATCCCTGCTGTGACTGTCCGTTTCCATAAAGAGCAGCTCCGTGGTGCCACCACACCACACCAGGGACCGTGCAGGTGATCAGTGGTTCCACAGGGCACAAGTTCACCTCGTACCCCACCTGCACACCTCTCCTGCTTGCTTCTCACTCTGCATGGATCTGGGGTGTTCTTAGAACAGCTCGAGCGAGAGCATCACTCACAGTCCATTACAGGCTACTGTCTTTCCAAAGGGCGTTCAGCTGATGCCCCCACAGCCTGGTGAAGCCTCGCTGAAGCCCTGCACATAGAGCAGACAAGTCTACCTCTCCAAAGAAGATTTGCTGGCAATCCACATACGTTTCAATACATAATTTTGATTTCATGAATATTGAGGCAACACTAAATGACTGTGTGAAGCTGCAATCCAGCTCCGAAACAATTTGCAGCGAAAGGTATTCAGGCACCAGATAAATCTACAAATTCACTGCTTTCATTAATACTTACAGAATGCTCGAGAGTAGAAGAGGCCTTTATGCACTATATGAAATATTTAACTGGATACATATTGCCAATAATCAAATATTATGCTCTGAGAAACCTAAATGCAGTCTAAAAATTGGGAACTTACTGCTGAGATAGCAAATAGCTCGCTCTTCATTTCTAAAGGTCTTGCAAAGTTTTGTCAGTGCTTTGCAAAAATATCTGCGAGAAATGCGAATCCTCCCTGTAAAATCCAGCAGGAAAGGGCCACTTCCCAGCTGCCTTTGTTGTCAATTTAGAAAAAGAGAAAATGGTTTCACAATGATTGCTTTCACTTTAATTTCCCCCCTCCCCTGATTTCAGCAGGAGGAGATTCTGCTGCTTAAAGGGGGTTGTAAGTCCAGAACTGCTCTGCTGACTTCACAGAGGCGTAAATGAGAACAGAACAGAGACAATTGCTTTTAAATGGATTAATCAGAGCAAGTTAAATAAAAAGCAGAAAATTCTGTTCCCGCTTTATATTCAGGTCAGAATTTGGGGATTTGTTCTTCTCATTTGCCAGTGTTTCAGAACTAGGAAATAATATCTGAGAATTCTTTTTTCTTTCTTGACAAAGAGCGCTAGTCAAAAATTGGGAACCAGATGGCTGCTTATATATTTCTTTTTTTTATTTACTGCAATACTAAAGCCACCATAAAAAAGCAAAGTTGAACAGACAGAGCTAATAATATAATCATTCAAAACACCTGCAAACAGTGCAGATGGGCAATTTCTGTCTGCAAAATCATCAGTGAAAGACCGCCTTCCCATATGGGCAAATCTAGCTGCCTTAGAGCTTCCTAAGCTCTGTCCCTTACCTTAAGAAAACCTGCATTGAGCATATGCAGTCTTTTTATAGCAGAGCAGAAGTGTCTGTATCTGCCTGTTTATTTTAGTTAAATATAACTTACAGCACTTACAGCCCTCTATCAGTGTATTTGATTTGCCCATTGTACGTCCCAAAAGGGCAGAAACTCTGAAGTAGTAAAGCAAACAGCTTTTACTCAGGCAGAACATTTACAATTGTTAATGTATATTAATGAACCTCAAACACATAAGTTTTATTCCTTTATGTAAGCAAACAGTTACAGGACCAAGGTTGCTGTTGCTGGGGGGTGTGAGCACATATGTCTGTCTTATGTATGCATGTGTTTAATATTGGGTTATGAAATTATTTCTCCCCCTTATTAAAAAATAAATCCTCCTTCTGGTATCCTTTTGGCATGTCATCTCCAATGATAATATACATCGAGAAATGGGAAAGAATGAGACCCAGGTTGTTCCAGAGCTAACGCTGGTGCTGCCATTGAGCCTAAACCAGGACAGGCTGATTTTCATGCCCCAGCTTCTCGTCACTTCAACAACAAACCTGCTTCAAGCCCTGGCCCTTGGGAGCTCCCCAGCCCAGCTTCCCAGTCAGATGGAACCCAAACCTCTCTGGAATTCAGCGTGATCTCAAGCAGCCCTTGTGACCAGACTCCTCATTTCATCCCTGGCGCTCTCATCTAGGCAAAATATTCAGCTTTGATATTAGTATTATTTTTGAGTCAGCATCATTAAGAAACCTCCCCACTTTCACATGAAAGTCTTATCTATAAATTTGATTATCCTCGAGGATACATGATTTTGGAACAAAAAAAAAAAAAAAAAGTGTAATTAAACACTGTGAAAATGAAGTGGCGAGGCTGTTCCAAGCCAAGCAAATCATCTGCAATACTACTTTATTCAATGAATTCAGTCTGCGTTGTGTCTTTGCTCTCTACAACATCTAAAAAAACCACAGACCTAACACTTTTTCTTTTTTCTTTTTTTTTAATACTAGCTGTGGACAAAAATAGAAAGCTTAACTACATTTTTACACTGCTGCTCTTCTTAGGTGTGGGCACCCACACCAGCTGCTAAATAAAAACTGTTCCTTGCTCCAGAATATATACAAATTTACTTAGAAATTCCCTGTTGTTCCTTACAAATATTATTTTTAACGTATTTATTCTGTGCAGAGTGATCTCAAAAGCAAGTCCAGATGAAACACAAATGGTCAGGAAATCATAACATGATTTTGGTTTTTTTTTTTTTAACCTCTTAAAAACCTACCTTAATACCACTGCATTAGAGAGTGTCTGCAGCCCCGACATCATGGAAGGGGGTTTGAATGCAGATCCCGCCAAGGCAGTGACCTTCTCCAGGCGTTTTCTGCGTTCAGGGTCCACACATGAGGTCTCTCTGGAAGGAGCTCATTGCTGTGACAGGGCCTTAAATTTCATTTTCCTCAAATATGTGCACAACTTTGAAATTTGCTTTGTATAAATACTTCCTGGCAGTGAAATGCAACTTCTCAAATCACCACTGAAAGAACACAAAAGGAGCAGCAACCAAGCCACAAGGAATGCAAACATTCACAGAAAATATTGTACATTATGTACCTAGTTCTGGTGAACATCATCATTAGGCCATTTCACCGGGATGCACAGTGTTAGCAGCTCACATTGTTGTTTTAACATAACAATTAAAAAGGTAATATGTCGTAGGAAAGGAAGTAGGGGGGAATGTAGGTAAAGAAAGACCTGGTTTCTGCATTATATAGCAATATAATTCTGCAGAAAACCCGTCTGCTCTCCTAGCAAGAGCTTGGAAGGCTACGGCTTTTACAATGCCAGCTCATGTACGAGGAAAAAGATGTAAAGGCTTTGCCAGGGCTTCCTATAGTGCAGTAGCTCCATTATTATTATTAAGTATCTTCTTTTCAAAGTTTCCTGGATTTCCTAAATGTAACAATAATTTTAATAATTACAAAACCGAGAATACTACTTCTATGACTGACTGTGTTCCCTGTTTTCCTCCAAGCTAAAGCTCTGCTTTCATGTAATACATAAAAGAGCAATATTGCTCTGATGAACTAAGACACATGAAATATCTAATTAACATTAAAATATTGTCTCTTGTCATTAGCTTCATTTGCACTTTAAGTGTCAGTTCTTGAGAGAGAGGTTCAGAAGCAATGACCTGGTCCTCGAATTAAAAAAAAAGAAAAGAAAACAAAAACCTATGCAAGGCAGAAAAGAGGAAAAAAATACGCTAACGTACCACATTACATACAAACAGAACTGCTTGCAGTTCTTGAGAAAGAGGTTCAGAAGCAATGACCTGACCCTTGAATAATAATATAAAAAAACCTCAACAACCAAACCATGCAAGGCAGAAAAGAGAAAAAAATACAGTAATGTACCATGTTACATACAAAGAGAGCTGCTTTTCTTGATACCCAGGCTCAAAACAGGATTCTCAACAAATAAGAAGCTTTTTTCTCTCTTCTTTTTGTTTCCCAACCATCTCACCTCCGATGAACCCCTACAGAGTAACTTTTGGCCATGAGAGGGATGGAGGGTGATGGGAGGCCCCAGTCCCATCCATTTCCCTGTGCACCCACCGCACAGCGCCGGGCATTGCAGCTCAGCCAGCCCTGCCAGGGCTTTTCTTTTCTGGCTGAGAGCTGGCCCTGGGACCTGCACTCACCTGTCCGAAAGCACCCTGGCCACCAGCTGGGTGGGACCTTTGGGGGTGAGATGTCCCGGGAAGCTGCCCTCTGGTTGCAAAAACTAAACCCTCCCATTGGCAAACAAGCCAGCTTGTTGAGTGTAATTGTTTTATTAAAACAGATAACCTTTTGTGATCATCCTGATGGGAGCAGGAAGGCAAAGGAAGATCATTATTTTCATTTTAAACTGACCAGTTTGTTAATCAGGTTTTGATTATTTATGTTTCTAGGAGGTTTGTGCCAAATGAGAACTGCATTTATTTATTTATTTGTTTGTTTGTTTGTTCTGTACCTGGCACTGAAGCATGCCAGATCCCTTCGCAGCATTTCTTCATCGCAGCATCAGCACAAACCTCACAAAACAGCATGGAAGTGGAAGTGGGCACTTCCCAGCCTAACAGCTCGAGGTCAGGTGGAGCTGCAGGTTCAGAGCTGGATTTCTCAGCTCTCCAGGATTGTGGGAACTTTGTCTCGTTAGAAGGGAGAGCTTAGCTGAGATACTTGGAGCAGACACTCGCCTGCAGACACCAGCAATTAATGTGTACTCAGACAGGGGTGTTTATTTCTGGACCGTGTCTGGTAACTACTTTTTAAATTAAAATCTCAGGGGTCGCAAGCAAGGTGAGAATTTTTACTGTGAAAAGAAAGGTGAATATTATTTATACAATATAACCCCAACCTCATAAACAAAATAAACTTTCCTCTCATTAGAAACTTTCCCCTTAGAAAGACCCGCTAATTCATTTGAAGCGTGATCACTTTCCTCTTTGTGCTCATGTTGGTTTATGCAATCTATTAACAGCTCTTCAAGTTACTCTTACTTTTGGTCTTCCGTGTTCTTGGGAAGGCAGGAGATGTGAGAAGAAACGCTGCCCTGTCCCCATGTCCTTGGCTGGGGAAGTCCCCAGCTGCTGCTCATCCTTGGGGCCAGGGAGAGCTGCCTTTTTGGGGGGCACAGCCCCCCGCGCATCAGCCAAGGACTGCCGCGGCCACCAAGTGCTGCTACCCTTTCCTTCCCAAAGCTGGAGGAACAGCTGTCTCCGATGCTGCATGGGACAAAGGAGAGCAGGAGAAAATCCACACATCATCGGAAACACCGTTCGTACCATCATTTGTAATTTCCATGCACTCTCTCTTTTGCCTAGACATCAGGATTAAATGCCAAAACCTGTAAAACTAATTGTATCAACGTAATTCCCTTAGTCAGCATACCTCTTGGTTGTGTCGCTGTTATTCCTTGCCATTTGTAGGTCAGGATCTAATGGATGAGCTTTACAGGCCTGCATATTTCTTTTTGGAGTTCATTAAAGCCTGAAGCAATTGCACCTTAACATTTCCATGCAATTGCAAATTTGACCTCTGGCAACAGGCCTTGCAAATCGATTCATTTCCAACCGGTTATGATTTGTCATCACTGAAAAGTTTTGGTGGGGGGGAGTGCCCACCTCTGAGCCACGCACAAACCAGCCAGCCTCAAGAGACCACTCCAAAGCAGGGCTTTGCCAGAGTCACAAGGACAAACGGAAACCAAGAGACAGTTGAGACACTTATTAAAAACAGTTAATTATTTAAGAGTCATCAAAATTCTCACGTGCTAAAAATTGATGGCAAAACAACCAAATGCATCCCGTGTTTGGTTAACACCTAAAATTTGACTTTGACCCTCTGGTACCAAAGCAAAGAAATTCACAGTTAAAGCTACATGTCTAAGCAGTACTCTGTGCTTAACTCACACTGTTTTTACAAAGGGTCTGTGCACAGTTTTAAGTGCCATATGTCCAGGGTAAGGAAGAAAAACAACAACTAAAATATTAATATCTAGTGTTTGTTTGTTTTGTTTTGTTTTTTTTTTTAATACAGGAATTTAGATCTTGTGGAATATAATATAGAGTAATGATTCTATCTGATTACTGGTTTTCATTTTCCCTGGTAGTTCACTTGATGCTCTTTTAAACTATCATTACATGACTTAAAGGTTATTGAGTTTTGTTTCTTTTTTTTTTAATCTGTTGAAATGTTTTAAGTTTGTGGAACATAGACTCCTAAATCAATGCTGATGGCACATCTAAGGTGCAAGTTGCAAATTTAATGGATTTCTTTGGTTATAATAATTAAGAATAGGTATTTTTACATTTTTTAAACCGAAAAGTCCACCTCTCTGAAGTCCCGATTGCAAGTGTTTAGAAGTGCAAACATGAAAACTGAACAGGAAATTGCATTTATTTTTGGGTATAGCATATCTGAAAATCTGCCTCAACCGCAGAGCAGAAGCACACTGGGAACAAGTACAAGAATAGGTCATGAGTCTGGAAAAACTCTTGATCTTAAATATCTATTTTATTACTTCTCCAAATCTGTGAAGATACGGCTTTCAGCCGCAGGGATTTCTTACATTTTTGGGTGATGGACTAAAGGTGCCATTAACAGAAGATCACATTCCCTGTGTAGGTGCAACTTCAGCTAGCACAGTGCCAGACAGGCTTTCCAAAATATGGACATAATCTGATTAATATTGCTTTAGCACCATCCAGAAAGCCAACTGCGCATGCACTATACACTTTTCTGCCAAAGTCCTCCAAGAAATACTTTTTACTCCTCACTGTTCAAAATAATCCATGACAGTATATTACTGCCTTCCTACACATGTGTTACTCAGCGCCCTATCTTCAGTTTCTCAGCTCTCAAAGTATAATCCCACAAACAGCTTCCAAAAATCTGAGATGCGGTGAGCAACAGCAGATAAAAAAATAAATAAATAAAGTCATATACCTATTTCTAAAACATTCGCTATGTCTGCATGCCAACCAAACAAGCTTCTCAAATGAAGTTTTTTCCCTTTTTATGTTTGGTCCAGGAGAATAAATCAAGTTTCATGTGACTGAGTAAAATAGTTCATCAAGAGAAACTTCCTTTAATGTGCAGCCATGATGGCATTACAATTTAGTTGAAAATGATAAAGGCGAGCCTTGGTCCACATCTGTGAAACCACAGAGAGATCTGTCCTCTCTGATCCACAGGAAAATTATCAGCACTGTGGCTTTTGTTAAGTCTTTTCATGCAAGATGTCATTTTTCAGGAATGTACAGTAGTTATCTTGTAGTGAATGCAAACAAAGTTATGAAGTCTACAAATTAAAGTAAAGATGAATATCCTGTTCTTTGGCTAATGTACAACATTCTATACTTCCATATCATTTCATATCTTTTAATATAAAATAATTATACCAGATAGGATTTCCATCTCAGACCGTGACAAATGTCTTATTGCTACACAATGCGGCACTCCCGGTGGTCCCCACCGCTGTTCAGTGGGCACAAGGCAATGAACCCTGCTAGCCACCCGGCCCAGGAGGGTTGGAGGCCATCCTGCCAGCGGCTTTTCAATGCATGCAAGGCAGCTCTTGGGTGTAAACACATGGCGTAGGTGAAGTTTCTGACTTGATTTTACAGCACTGCAAACTCAACAGTTCCAACCCGGCTTGCTTCTCATTCTGCTGCCCCCACACGCGCTGGGGTTTCTCATTGACCTGAATGGGGAGCAGGGTGAGGAGAGTCTGGTAAATGCACTCCTCATTCAGGGAAGCAAAGAAAAACTCTGCAGACTGCACTGTCAGCTGGGTCTCTCTTGTCTAAAAGCTTCTGTGTTCTGGCGTGAAACGAAGGCAAGACTCCTCAAAGTAATGAAAACTGTAGCTATACTAGCACAAAAGCAGCATTGCCCTTTTTGTGCACATGTGCTGCTGCTTCTGGGAGCTCCTGGCTGCAGATCAGTGAAGATTTGGGTGCATCCACAGAGCATGATGCAGTGCCACAAAATCCTGGCACTGGTCTCCCTGAAGCCCTGGAAGTGGCACAGCAATCTCAGCAGGGCAATCCACTTTGGCTAGTTTCCTGGATGCTGCACTGATGCTGCAGACACTGCTACGCCTTACTTGAAGAGCCTGCTTGTTCAGCGCTATCTTGGGATCTTCACATGATGCTGTCAGGGGCTTGTACCAGGTTTATTTTGCACAAACAAAATCACTGTATTTAGAAAACTCTCAGCTCTGGACATTTTATGGCAAGAAAAGTCAATTATGTGATAATGCTAGTGACACGAGAAGACAACCAGCATCCAAATTCCTGCCGTCTTTTTTCTACCCTTTTTGACCTAATGTGTATCCTTTGGTCAGTGGCTTAATTTCAGTGCCTCACTCATTTATCATTTTGTACTAGGTTTGCCTGGCAAGGCTGTGGCAGTGGGGGGCACAGGGTGGCTTCTGTGGGAAGGTGCCAGCAGCTTCCCCCGTGCCCGATGGAGCCGATGCCAGCCGGCTCCCAGCCGGACCCGCTGCTGGCCAAGGCCGAGCCCGGCAGCGACGCTGGCAGCGCCTCTGGGATAACGGGTTTCAAAAGGGGGAAAGTTCCTGCGCAAGAGCAGCTGCAGGGGGAGAGGGGAGGGAGCCCGTGGGAGAGCAACAGCCCTGCAGCCCCCCAGGCCAGGGCAGGAGGGGGCCGGGGGGGCTCCAGGCGCCGGAGCCCGTGGGGAAGCCCCCGGCGAGGCAGGCTGTGCCCCCAGCCCCGGGGGGTAACGGGGAGCAGACCCCCACCCGCAGCCCCTGGGACCCCAGGCCGGGGCAGGGGGATGCCCAGAGGGGGCTGTGACCCGTGGGCAGCCGGGCTGGAGCAGGTTTGCTGGCAGGACTTGTGACCCCATGGGGGACCCGTGCTGGAGCAGTTCTTGAAGAACTGCATCCGTGGGAAGGACTCGAGATGGAGAAGCTCATGAAGGACTGTCTCCCATGGGAGGGACCCCACGCTGGAGCAGGGGCAGAGTGTGAGGAGCCCTCCTCTGTGGAGGAAGGAGCTAAATGTGTGATGAACAGATCACAGACCCCGTCCCCCTGCACCGCTGGCAGAGGAAGGTTGAGAAATCAGGAGTAAAGTTAAGCCTGGGAAGAAGGGAGGGGTGGGGTTAAGGTGCTTTTAAGATTTAAGTTTTATTTCTCTGATTTGTCTGTAATAAATTTTAATTTTTTTCCCCCAAGTTGAGTCCATTTTGCCCGTGATGGCAACTGCTGAGTGATCTCCCTGTCCTTAACTCAACCCACAAGCCTTTTGTTATATTTTCTCTACCCTGTCCAGCTGCGGAGGGGAGTGACAGGGCGGCTTTGGTGGGCACCTGGCATCCTGCCGGGGTCAGCCCACCACACATTTGTAAAATGGATAGATCCGTTCTCACCTACATCAAAGGCAACATGCAGGGCAGCAGGGGGAATTAGAGGCACTTAATAACTGTAAAGTGGTGACAATACTGGAATGGTGCTAGGAAAGAACAAAGTATTACTTTGGCAGGTGAATAATCTGTGCCCCAAAGCCATTGTGAGCTGGAAGTGACCTCTTGTGTCAGCTTAGCTATCTCTGTTCACTGGGCTCTAAATACCATGCAAATAAATAAGGAAGTGATAGGTAGAGTCTTTTCAAATTTCAGAAAGTTCTGACTCACTTTCCCACGGAAGTGAATCGCACAGTTTAATCACAATTCGAGCAAAGGCCACACCTTCTTTTACTAGTCCACTACCCAGTTAGCTCTAATGACGGCGTTTAGAGACTACGTGCAGAACTGCAACTCATTCATCTTCAATCATTATTTTGAGTAGAGTACCTCTAGTGCATTTTCTCTCATCTTTTCCTCTTAAGCATGAGCCCTCCAGCACTCAGCATCGGAAGTACTTTTTCTGAAGGCAGCACAAACGCGATGCAGTCTGCGGCTGTGACATTGGTCCCCCAAGAGAAAGCACCAAGTCATGAAGAGAAGTCAGGTTGTTGCTCAAGTCTCCAAAGGAAATAACCAACTTGCTGTCATGTCACTAGCAAAAACTGAAGGGATTATGATTTGAGGAGCGGATTTCTGAGTACCCTGCCTTGCCACTACACAGTATTTCTGTCTTTCTTTTTTATTAACAGCAACTAAATGAACCTCAAAAATTATCTGGACTGAATGACAACAAAACAAACTAAAATTAGTAACAGCATACCCATTGCCTAGGGCAGTGCTGAACTGATGGCTGATGTGATGGTGACAGACAAATCCTTATTCCCATTCTAAAATCTGTCTACTAAATAAATAATGCCATCAATAGCATTTCCAGCAATTGCATTCAGCTCCTGCAACTTTTACACTATTATTGTATTGCCTTTGACTTACTCTACAGCATAGTTTGGTACCTGGGCTGACTCAGAAGTAGTACTGCAGCCAATAAACTCATGACCAGAGAGACTGAATCAGTTAGTTTGAAGTATTTGATGGATAATATCTTACACCAGTCCTTAGTAGAGATCCAGTACTTACCTTGTCTTTTATTCTTCTACGCCAGCCTTTTGCAGTGTGGAAGTACTTTCTGGATATTCCTTCTGTATCTCCTTGTTTCTCTCCTGTTTTTATCACGTCAGCCCTGATAACAAAAAGAAAAAAAATGTATCTGAGTAGCAACCTATCTCTACAGAAAGACAAGCAACAAACACAATGTAAGAGGTCACATCAGAAATAGCTGGAAGACCTGGGAAGAAAGTATGCCTGGATCTAGGGTAAACCTTTAAAACTTTTTAGGCAGATAAGCGGAGCTGTCCTATTTGGATATCTTTGATGGAGTTCACAGTGATAGAAACCTTCTTTTCTCCTTGTGTTCTCTAGAAATCCCAAGATACTTTTTATAAGAACAGGGTTATATCTGAAGTGTTAAAACACAATATGCTTCTTCCATTAACATGAAAAATGCTACTTGCCATCTGACAAGTGCCTGTACTGCAGACCGGCTTCAATACCACTTCTGAATCATCCCCTATTGTCCCAGAATGAAAAGCACTATTTAGTGTATGGCTTGCTGTTAGTACTTCATCTTTCTACTAACTTTTTGACTATTTATCTGTTTAACTTCCCCTCTGGCATTTCTGCTTTTCTCTGGTCTTATGCTTATTGGTACCAGCATTGTTAATACAGAGGATTGCTCGCTGAGGAGCGGGAGAGAGAGCTGAGAGCAAGTCTCACAGCTTGGCTTTGCTCCCCCTTGCCCAACATCCATCAGGATGCAGTGTTGGGATCCCTCCCTGGATATATGCACCTCTAAGATTCCCCTCATATAACTAGGCTACGGTACAGTCACACTGGGGTATTTGCTGAATATAGACTCCCTCTCTGAGCTCCTTCCTACTGCTGGTACTTGCTAGTGAGGTTTTCTGAATCCAGAGCTGGGTTTTGAGGCTCTGGGGTTTTGCAGAACTTCTCCTAGTCATTGAGCTTGGTACTCTGTCTATGGAAAAGAGATATTTAAATAAACAGAATCAAATCTTCCAGAAAGTGATGTAAATCCAGTACATGCTTCATAGCACACTTTAAAAGTCTGATTTCCATGCATCTTCCTTAGGCAATTCCTCATACAACCCTCCTATGTTTGGATGGAGCATGGTTCTCAATGATGGAAATGCAGAGCTCTTACCTTTAGGCTTTGACTGTCCTGGTGAGCTTCAACAAATGATCACTGTGTTGCTTGCGCACCGGCTTGGCGCTGGGTTTTTTCCTCTGTCCACGGCTGCTCTTCAGTGGAGCCTTCCAACGAGGTTTGATGGTAGATACATCTGTGATGTATATTCATAACATCTACAACATCAGAAAGAACTCATCAACTGTACATAGACTCATTTCCCAGGCTATCAAGATTTTCATAAAAGGCTAACAAGCTCCAAGGTCTTCAGCTCATGGTGCCTCAGCTAGGATTATTGAAAAGAATCTGGCTGGTATCCAGAAATTTTTGAGTGCACAAGGTTTTGCAGCTTTGCAAAATCTGTTTACAACATAACATAACGCTCACTGGGAGATCACACCAGGCTATGACTAGTCTGTACAGTATTAGAGAATTTAGTGGCAGTATTAACCTCACTGTAAAAATGTGAAGGTCTTCATCTAGACATAGTTTTAGCAGAGTTATAAAGTTGTAATTCCCTTTCACGGTGGATATAAATGAGGGGTTTGGGTCACGAAAGTCCTCAGCCAGATTAGAGTCCAAGACAGTGTCAAAGGGCTATATGTATATATATGTACACACACACACCCTCTTCTGCATCGCCTTGCAAGGTGTTCTGGATCATTTGTTATGCAATGACTCTAAAGGAAATCCATAAGAAGGATGAAACCACAAAACCCTAGACCTTCTAAGAGCGAGGGGGAAGAGGATAGCCAACGGGTATATCATTGAATCAATTTATTTTGAAACTACATGAAAGCTCCACTTAAAAAGTCTGCTGCAGAAGACCTCTCAATTCCTCTTACTTGGACCCTGAAATCTGAGATAAAGGAATACCTTCCAGATGCAAAGTTCATTTCCCAGTTGCACACAGAACTGATGCTTTCTGCTTTTACTGATGTCTTCATTACGTTCTTGTGCAACATGAGCTTGTCTATACCTGTACATGTACCTGCTTGGTCCTGGAAAAAAATGATTTTGGGGTTTTGTTTCTTTAGTTTCAAGGGAAATTAAAGGCCTGTGATAAGATTGAAATGAACAAGAATGTGATTAATATGAAGACCAGTCTGAAATTACTATGCCAAAAGACACACAAATATGTCCATATGTTTCAGTTAAGAATATTATTTTTTCCAGACAATGATAAATTAAATAACAAAGATTTTGTAAACCTTCATCATACTAAACCGCTTAATGCTAGGAAGTCAAACCAATAAAGCACTTTTACTGTGCCTTCACTCCATTCTACGCACGTAGCCAGATGGATTAAGGTGGGGGAATAAAAACATGCCATGAGGATGTCATCACTGTGACTCATACCTGAGTCTCCCCAGCAATGAGGGCTTTGGAGGAGACAGTTGTCCTTGAAGCACTGTCTTGGCACTTCCCCAGGAACAGCTCTGGTTGAAGTCATAAGTGAGAAGTACCAAAAGCTGGAGTGGCACTGAGATGATAAATGGACTATTGCTTCTCCACACATGGTCCTTGCTCATGGATCCCAGGGACTGCAGGGGTGTTTGCAATCACATCCAGATTGCCCCCTCTCCTCAGGAAACCTATGGATAAAATTCACAGGGTTTTGTTCTTTTCCTAGCAGAAGAAATTGGTCGAGTCTGCCCTTTTCCTCATTCTACTCTTGGAAAGGGAAAGAAACATTGAACTTTTCAAGCTCTTATGCCACTACTGACAAACAACAATCCAAACAGGGAGTTTTGCACATAGTAACTAGAAGGATGAGGAGACATTAGTGGTCCTGTATGCATTTCAGTAACTTTGAGATAGCCTAATCAGTGCTTCTTTGCTTTGGTTCCCCCTAGCAGCAAGCACCGATTACATGGACAGGCCAATGAAACACTTAAATAAGGATTTAGACATAGAAGTTTGAAGAACTGCGACTTTATATTGGCCAACAACTGAAATGAACTGCAATTGTCTTGATATTTAGGATGGTTGTATTGGTACTAAGGATATTTAAGGTGAACTTCAAAAGATGTCTTTGTCTGTTGCTGAAATAAAAGGGTCTTTCCTGTCTTTGTGTTATATTTCATTACAATGTATGGTTACCTCTCCGTAACAGATCTCTTAGAAGGGAGCAAAAGCTCTTGTCAGATTAACTAGAGCCATATGGCTGTAGCATAAATCCATATAATGAAGGGAGCCACGTACATAGGCGGGTGAATGGATGCCCTGAAGAAGAAATGGAGAGCGAGAGAAGAGCTGCTGAAATGGAAATCCAGGAATCTTTTTACCAGCTGAAGCATTATGCTGTTTCATAACAGAGAATCTGAGTTTGCATTTCGGCAGAAGCAGGCTCGGTGTCACGCTTTCAGGTCCGGATCAGGCAGAGGGATGCAACGGGCCATAGCAGTAGGCTACTTCGTGGCAGTTTTAATCTGTAGGTTTTCACATGTTGTCAAGAAAGCCTGTGCATTGTACAGATTGTGTGTCAGGTCTGCACATCTCAGAGGGCTCTGGCGGGAAATTGAGCATGACCAAGGCATCCAGGAGAACCACCGGACAAAAATGGTGCCCGGGACAGCTTCAGTGCACTTCTCGGAGCCCTCCTTTTGGGGTAGAGTACTTACAATGAAACTCTGCAGGCAGGCTTGCCTTGGGAACTGCTCAGCATCCAAAGCAAGCTCTGGGTGCAGGCACTGCTCCTTGTCAAGGATCCGGCCCTGTCTAAACCATGCTAATTATTAAGTTGTCTTCTTCTTCTTTTTCCCGTTAACTTGTGAGGAAAATTACCCTTCTGAGTTTGAATGACAGAACAGCAGTAAGAGTACGCACCTTTTTTTTTTTCTTAAATCAACCAAACAGAAAATTCACAATGAGGATGATCTTGTAATTACACACACGTCAGAACAGAGAGCATGATAGTTTGCTCAGATTTCTTTGAACATTTCTTTAGAAGAATTTGGGAGGAGAGAGGGAGGGACGAGTTTATTGTAAATCAACTTTAGCATGAAACTTTTGTAAAAAGGTGCCCAACATGCATTACATTCTTTGTTCTGTGTTTTTTCCTAAGTATAAAGCCTTGACAACCTGCTATTCTATGATTGATGCACTTATTTCTTCTAAAGTATCACTAACCAAGCATATCATTTTTATACAGTAAGTGTATATTCAATTTCCTACAGTTTGACTGCTAAACAGGCTCAGTAGTAAAACAAATATATACCGTTGCAGTACACTCTTCAGGGGGACCAACTGAAAACCTTGGAATACTTTTCATTCACATTCCCTTTGCTTTCAGTGACAATGAAATCACAGCAGGGGCACATGCTAAATATCCATATTTTTAAAAAGTTGCACTGTCATTGGGTGCAGTCTGCAACTACTGCAGACTTTGTGCAATGTTAATAGGAATATTGTGATTCATATATTCTTGCACAATAAAACAGAATGACATATCAGGTTTGCAGGCTCTCCTGACAAGGTATGAGGTATTTATCTGGGTATGTATAGCACACTCTTATCAGCCTAGTATCTGAACGACTATTGACATCATTATCATTCATGTATTCATAAAATGTGTAGGGGTCTCCCAGTTACATTCTGCAAAGTCTGGAGTTGCTTCTTCATAGTGCAAAAGAAAACACAAACTGAAGAAAAAGAAATCAAACTCCTGTTGGCTTCGTATTGATCCCTGGCACTCCTGGACCGGGCGGGAGGATAATGGATCTGCGAGAATTCATGTATGTTTATGATGTACGAGGCATTTCGTCTGACATTGAATCAGGTCAGTGGGCCCATTGGACAGGATGCAATGTCAATGGAACTGTTATGTATTATTGATGTCAGTCACAGAATAGATAAAAACATTAGCAAAATAGCTTCCATTGCCATTTTGGTTTTTTTTGCCCTCAAATGACAAAAGGCACCAGGCCATATTAAATACAAGAAGCCTCCAATATTTCTGATTCTCTAACAGTTTTGACTTGGAGCAAATCTAGGAAATGACAAACTACTGCAAAACCAATATTTTTACATGGAACAAAATGGCTTACCTTGTTTCACTTCCATTTTCAATTGTGGATTAAGTTTTGCCTGCAAAAGAGAAACATGCTCGCTCAAGGTCCTCTTCTGCAAATTGTTAGGCGTATGAGTCCTCTTACTCACTCTGCATTTTTGCTTATCTCTGTGTTATATACCACTACACCAATGCATTTTAAAGGGCTAATTCTTATTTACATTTAAAGCAACTTTAAACTTCCTGGTCTGTGGCATTAAAGCACATATTAGCACTTCTTCACATTGGCAAAGATGTAAAAAGGCTGTCATGCAAATCACATCCAACAGACTATGCATATACTTAAAGTAAGAGGACATGTAAAAATTAATTTAAAAGCTTTAGGTACAGATTATACCTATTTTACCTAACCTTAGGCATCTCATATAAGCATTGTTCCCTAGAGATACACACCGCCTGGGCTGCTACCACAACTGACCTGTTCTTAAGTTTGAAGCCTTAAAACCCACTAAACAGGTAGTAAAAACTGAGCTGCATTTGAAATGCCATGTAAAAAATAGCTATGTATGAACAAATATTTATAGGATTTAACACCTTATGAGGAGGGAAACCAGTGCTGTGAGGCTGACTGCACAAAGACTATGTATAGCTTCTTTGCATCCTGTGTTTTCCAGATCACATTAGTGACGTTTTAAAACTTTAAGCAAGTGAGTAACACCATAAATTTCAATAGGGCTGCATGTGCCTAAATATAAACACTTAAGAATTTTACAGCTTCAAAGCACGAATCACGTACTTGCATTTGCCAATTAGCTCCATAAAGGGATGGGGAAACATGTGTTTACCTCATTTACATACTCAAAGCTGTTTTGTGTGTGCACCTTTGGCAGGCTGATCTGAGACATACATCTTTGCACCTGCACCCATGGAAGACAGTTTTGTTCAGAGCAAAACTTAGGAAAATGCAACATACAATTTTAGTAAAGAGTTTTATCTCAGCCAAATATGATAAAGGAAGTGCACTCAGAAAATGATGAGGCTCTTTGCTTGCTCTTTGCTAATGAATGGTTGGCCTGATCCTTCTCTGTGGTATAGATTTGTCCTATTGTCTCATTCCACCATGACATTCAGAACAACCTGTGCCAATTTGTAACTTGTGGGTGCTACAAAAGCAGGGACCCCAATGTTAAACATTTTAGTCCTTGTCAGTAAGGCCACTGGTCTCCCCTCTGAAGCTTCAGGAATTTAAAAAATAAGCAGTCTTAAGAACAACCTGATACACAGTCTGATTGATGCTTTTTTGACCTTCACAATAATCCTCTTTTTTTTTTTTTTTTCTTGTTCTTATCCCCTGCAACTTATCTTTGCTTGCCAGTGCTTTGTTTTGAACTAGGTATGCTTATAGGGTCATTAAAACTTAAATTTGTATACTGAAAGCGTTGGTAAAGATAGGCTACCACTATACCTAAGTGTTATCTTCAAAAGTGGAAGCAGAGTAATAATCTCTCCCTCCTTCCCCCCAGAGAGATCCCACTAATTAGTGACTCTTTGATCCCACAGCCTCTGAACAAAGACTACTACAAGAAATGTCATCAGATCCCTGGCAGAAGTATTCAACCTCTGACATGTAAACCAAGGGTCACAAAGTGGACTAGGTTTTACAAAATATTGTGAACGGTGATTTTGTTCAATAATGTCTTTGAATGGTTGCTCTACCCATCTGGGGTATCCGTCCTCTACTACTTACTACATTTAGTGTAATTTGGTCCACTACTCTCCATCAGATCAGAATCAGAACTAAAACCCAATCAATAAACCTTCGGATTCCGTGGGTACCTGGTGGTGCAATGAGCTTGCTCCATTCCCAGCGGCCGAAGCAGCACTTCAGGACACACTCCCATGGTTCAAAGGATGTGACAGTCCCAGGAAAGTGAGAGGTGTGGTTTTCGTTTTCACCTCATGCTCCTAACAATGCAGAAGCTGAATGAAACTACATTGGGTGATTCATCTATATGCCTTCAAGACTGCCTTCCAGTTGGGTGAGTAAATGGCATTTGCTTCTGTCTCCCCTCTGCAGCAGTTCCCCGCAGCCCCAGCAGCTGTGGACAGGGTGAGCTCACCCACTGGGAGCCAAGCTCGTCCCCCCGTCCCATAAGCTGGCAATGCCATGAACTTCACATGTGCTTTCTTTATGAATATATACCTCTAATTAACAAAGACTGCAGACTGTTAGTTCCCTTCCCCAGGTCCTTCCTCCCCTGATAGCAAGTGGCTGTTGCAGTTAATCTAAAAAAATTCCTCCCAGGCTTTCTGCTCAGTGTTTTCCCCTCTTCACAAACCAAACCATCCTCTGCTGTAAAACAGATAACTGAAAATTTTTATGACCAGGTTCTTAAAACATTTTTAAACTTCCCCTTCCTCCCCTTCCACAAGCCTTTTGATGTAAGGAGAAAATCTCATGCGGTGCCTACCCTTATCTCCCCAAGAGAAAACAAAGAGAGTTAAAGGAAAACGTCTTCTGCAGAGACTGCCTTTTCTGCGCTTCTCTCCCCACTGTGTGCCAAATAATGGCATCTGTTCCTGCTGTTCTTTAGTTCCCCCATCCAGTGTGTTTTCAACTTCCTGTGAAAATTTGTGGTTCTTAAATCCAAAGGTCATGTTTAACACTTAAGTTCAGTTTGGAAGGATTTGGATTTGTTTCTCTTCATATTTTTCTTTTTCCCCTCTCACCTCTCCTTTGAAAATTGACAAAAGGCTTTCACTCGCTCTTTGCATTGCGCATGTTTTACACACTTCAGCATACATCTCCACAGTTTGGGTTAATACTCGGGGAAATATCCATTCATGTATTGATAAGCATTAAAGCATTGCTGTTTCTGTGCCTTCTGGCAAGGTTTGACGTGCTGTTAGCAGCACATGCTCCTTTCACACTGCCCTTACTGTACAACCAGTTTGCAGTGTACAGGAATTCCCTTCATCAGATCTACCAGAAAATTCAAGCTGCATGTAAACCAAGCCACACTTCTAAGCAGAGGTTGTTCGAGTGACTAGTCAAAATTCTACTGAATTGTGTGTGATGGTTTTGTGCAGGAGGAGCTGAACTCAGATCACCAAATTAATTTTTCTTATTCCTTCAAGTTGGGCTCAAACTGTGATCCCGGAGCTGAAATGCCAGTGCTCTGCCCAGTGAGCTGGTCAGCCCATCTGTTTGCCAGCTTTGTGCATTTTACAGTGGGCAGCCTGGGATGGTTTGACCATTGATGCATTGTAGGCCTCCATTTATTCAGTATTTTTCCTAAAATATAATTTTTAAAAATGCATCTTTTTAAGCTGAAAGGATCTGATGATGAGAGATGGTGAGGCATAATTTGAGAAAGACAGACAGGGAAATAAAGGCAAATACATAACTTTCCACATGGAGGGGAAAAAAAAGCCAAGACCTTCATTGTTTCCTTTCTAACAGTAAGAAAAATGGCCTGTGCATGTTGCTGAACCTTTATTTCTATGCCAAGGAATTGGGCTGCTCCACAGAGCACTGGGCAAGAGCCCAGGGAGCAGGATTTGGGGTCTGCGCGCCCTGTGCTGGCCACCCCTTCAGCCTGAGACTCTGTTTTCCCTACCTGAAAACTCACCTTGCAAACACCACTTTAGAGATAAAGGGAAGAAGTCGTCCTGAGAGGAGCAGGGTTTTAACGATGTAATTTTACAAATGTTTCATATATTTCATTTTCATTTGAGAAAGGGAGTAAACTCCACAGGTCTGATGCCCTGCACTCCCTCCCAAGATTTTCTCTGCCCTTGATTCACAGGAGTAGTCAGAAACCTTCACATCCTTTAGTCTGCACACTGCGGGTCTGGCATGGTCTCTCTTGTTTGGTCCAAGAATCAGATGCTATTTCTGGTCTGAAGACATTTGTTCTCAATTGCCTACACAGTTCAATAGGATTTTAAGGTACATTTGTTAGGGATTATAAAGCACCTAAAGATGTATCAAGTGGAAGGGTCAATACAAGATCAGGGTGTATTGTGTTACGGTGTGCTGTATTATGCGGCATGTCTCAATTCACTATTGGAAACCAGATGTGGCAGACCAGCCCAGCCTATTTTTTGAACATTCGTAGATATCTTTGAATTATCCCATCAATTTTTAAAGATTTTTACAAAGATTTCAAGAAGCAGACTTTCTCAAGTCTTCCAATTGCTATCAAAACCCCAAATTCCGCTGGATAATTGAAGCGCTCTATCCCAATCAAACAAATAATGTGCAAAAAGAATGCTTACGTCTTTCTTTAGCAATATATACGAAAGATGGTATTAATTTGCTACCTGTAAGGTGTATTGAATTTTTAATCATCTATATATTTATGGTAAAGTGTAACACATTACTTCTAGCACACAAAAGCTTATGGCATACGATTATCCTTAATTAATGGGTAAGTGCAAAGCTTTATTATTCAATGAAACTGATTTATTATCTTAATTCTCCGATGTTCTGCTTCATGTTTCCATTGAAACCATTGTTTGCACCATGGTAACCAGCAACCACCATATGTATGCGATCTTTTTTATGACCTATACGTAATTAGATTTTATTGTTTTCTTAAAGTTGAAGTGTAGCCTGTGCAAGCGGTCCAGCTATAGCTTCCTATACCTATAAGTGAGGGACAGGTCTCTTGCTGCTTTGTTTCTGTAATAATCAGGTCATGTTTTGGTGTATTATTATAATCCAGTGTCTATTTTTTCCCCAGCAGTCCTGCACACATTCTTCCCCTTCCCTCCTGAGCATGACGGCACACTTGCCTACCTGTCCCTGTCTCCTCTGCGCGGCACAGCTAGTTAACTGAAAGGAACTGAAAAGAGCTGAAAGCTAGTGGGTGTCGGAGCTGCCTAGTGGAGAGATCCCCAGCTAATTGCTAGTCCTAACAGGCACAATTAGCCGCTACAAGCCCTTTGAGATGGCCCTGGGCTTCTCTCAGGTAACAGCCATCACTAGATAAAGGCTGAAATACACTGCATTTAGAGAGACACTTGCAGACAGGGATGTCACAGGCTGCCAATTATGCTCTGCCTGTACACAGTCACTTCCAACAACCAGACAAGACACATACACCTGAAGTTAAAGGGACAAGTTGTGTACTATTTTGAACTACACAGGTGTGGGGCACGTGAAGATATAACCCTTCTCAAATTAGGTTGTGTCATCTTTTCAATTATCAGCTCTTGATAAAGTTTTACAGGTTTTTTTTTCTAATGTTTAGTCCCAGCAGTAAGTCCTGGAAAGCTCCGTGGGAGAGGGCTGCGTGTTTTGTTTGCTGTATGTGATGTTACTTTAAGCAGTTTCCCCATCACCACACAGACAAAAATGGCTTATCAGGCCTTTTCTAACCAAACAGTGGTGCTACAAGCCACTGGGACTGTAGTCCTTCAGCCACCTATTCCTCGCAGAGGAGGACAGATTAAGATACCAAAGGACTACTTTTAAAATTAGTAAGTGCCTCACACTTCCTTAGCCATAAAACCCCGACCTTCTCCAAGCATCTCTGGCCATACATCCTTTCTCTAAGCAGCCCATAAAAATGGCCTCAAAAAATTTGCGGGTTTTGAGGCCAGTTAGGAGGACATGGGCTATTTTGGATAGCTACCACAACATAGGCCACCGACAGCAGCATCCTACACAAAATCATCATAGCTCAGTGCATAAATATCCAAATGCTTCAAAGATGGAGACTACAAGAATTTTAAGATCTACATCTAAGTTGTAGTCAGTGGTATTAGCATACAATTTCCAGGTCACATGACAAGCACAGATTTTGGCACAAGTTTTCGTATATTAGTAACCTAAGTTAGTCCCCCACCTCCATACCAGCATACCCATTTAAAAAGAGATTTGGTAAAGTGATTCAGAAAAATGGTGTACACACAATTACCTCTGAGTAAAACTTCTTATTTGGTTGCTCTGAGAATTAAAATGATTCCACTGCCTACCTTCAGAAGATCTGGTATCTCCTGCCATTTTCTGTTAGCACATGAGGTCCATCACGGCATATTCTCATGGTATTTGTCAAAATCTGTTATGCTGCCTGTATCAAATAAAATTAAAATTAAATATTAAGAGAATGCTATTTATTTCTTAACTAAATATCTTAACTCTTTCATATTTATTTCCTTTTTTCAATAGAATCTTGAAGACCACCTTCCAAATCATACAACATCTAGCAAAGTAAGTTAATACTCAGAAGCGAGCTTCCCCAGTTCCAACTGATACCACATGGGAACAGCTCTTTCTGTTTAGGAAGCTGAACCAAAAATCAAGATATTAAATATAAATTTTTGGTTTTTAAGACACAGTTTAAATTTTCCCAAGAGCTTTGGGATCTTAATATGGAAAGTATGCAAAGACAGTAATTGCTAATTATGAAATAGTTGAATTCTGTTAAAGGATAAAAATTACTTGACACAGTTGGTTTCACCTCCGCAGAATTAAAAATGAAGCTCCAAGTGAAGACTTGTAGGCTTTGTGGAGACCTGTGTCTATCTGCTTACCTACATGGAAGGGAGGGAAGACCACTGAATGAGTCGACAGCATATGTTATCTATACGTATGCTTCTCTCCATTACGATCTACTGATCATTCCTATGATAGATTTGTGAACCAGACCCGAGGTAAAAGAACCCAGGGAACCTGTGCTTACATTATTGTTTCTAGTGTTCATTTTAGATTCCAAGTATTTTTTATTTGTTGGGTTTTGGTTGTTGGGTTGTTCTTTTTCTGTTTGTTACAAACACGTTTGTTTTCATTATTGAAGAGTGGACAACTTTTAAATGTATGCAAAACCAGCATGCTAATATTTGATTGCAAACCAAGCAACGATCAAAAAACTAAAAGGAAAGAATGAGTGCTCTATTATTAAACTAGCAAAATAAATAGATATACATTTTTTCCCTTTTTACAGATACATTTGCAACCAAATTAGTAATAAGATCTCCTCCAGTATAAATAAAAAAGGCTTGCACTTACCTATTAATTAAGAATAATGGAATGCCATAAGCTTTTGTGTTCTAGTGGTACTGTAATTTGTTACTCTTCACTACAATAAATATATAGCTGCTTAAAAATGTAGTGTGGCTTACATATATTAAATTCATACTGCATTTTGTATTGATTCACTTTGCTCATCCGGTCATCCACTGAGTTCATGGGGACTAAGCTCTGGCCCTCTCAAGTAGGGAAGAAAAGCCTCTGGCAAGGCAGAGGGGTTCAACAGATGGATCTACAGCACACAGTGGCATAGGGTTTAGTGCCACAACATTCACAGGCTGACCTCCTCATTCATCCCAACCCAATTCACCCAGGTGCTCCTGCAGGCTTTCCGCACCATGAAGGGGCAATGGACCAAACCCCAGTGGCCCAGCTGGTCTCCCCTGGGACAGAGGTTCCCACCTCACTCTCAGGCTGTCAGCTTCAGGGATTTTAAGGACCAAACAGGTCTCAGCAAGCAGATTCTCCTTCCCAGCTCAGAGGCTCAGTCCATTGCTCTGGTGGCCCATCTCCAGCTGTGAGTTACCCGAGGGGATGATCACCTCCAGCTGCCCCGCTCACTCCCTCCTCCCTGTTCTCAAAAGTCAGCAGAAAAACCCCAACCACAAACAACTGAATGCATCTGGTGAATTGCACAGTAGAGGGGAAGCTAATGTACTAGGAATAACATCCTGGTAAAAATGAATTAAATTTCTCAAGCAAATTACCAGACACTGAACTTGTGAGCTCCTCTGAGGAAGAAAAATAAAAAAAAAAAAAAAAAAGAGAAAAGAGAGAAAAGAGAGAAAAGAGAGAAAAGAGAGAAAAGAGAGAAAAGAGAGAAAAGAGAGAAAAGAGAGAAAGTTGATGAGAACCATGGGGCATGGGGCTTATTCAGTGTGAGGAACAGAATCATCGTGCACACTGCTGTGTGTGCTCCTCAAACATGCCATTACGTATGGCTTCATACACCATTGCAAACTTTGGGATCTTTTACAGACTGAAGAATTAGGCACCATTCACTACAAGGGTTATTACATCAGAGTAAATAGCCCAATTGTCCATTTCATGATGATCACTCCTGAGCTCAGAAATTATTATTTGCATGGCTAATTTAAAACAGATGCATTTTAAATATACCTTAATCTATATGTAGCAGCAACCTAAAACATTATGCCATTGGAGCAAAATAAGCCCATCCAACGTAGTCACATTTCAGACTCCTTAGAAATTGATTTTTTCTTAATTTAAAAAAGTCTAAGTTCTCACTCATGTGGCAGAGAAATTTCTATACATCAACTTGCTATAAATGGTTATTTGTTGAGATTTTTTGCCTACAAACCCAAATTTGTACAACACCACCTGTGAGAAACTGAATTTTTCACCCTTGCTGTAGCCTCCTTCATCTAATTAGGGTCAGTTACACTCTGTACATGTTAACATTACCTACTAAATTGCTAATAATCTTAGCAGACGAGAAGGAGAAGTGGAAAGCTGGTTCTCCTGGGAGGAATCAGAATTTGGTCCCTGAGGGAAATGTAGAGGGGAAAAAGAAAGAAAAAAAAAAAAAAAAGGCACCAGAAAAAAAGAAAATTTAAATACCAAACCAGCAGACAAACATTATGCAATATTATCCCACAGAGTGATAAGAGACGTAATGATCACACACTCCAGGAATAAATAATGTTAATGACCAGAAGTTTAGTCACTGCCTAAAACCATATGCTTTGAGCTTGCATCTTTTTGAGAACTTCTTACTATCATCAATGGCAGAGAGTACTGCTGTGGGTTGAGCATAATGCCTGGACCACGCTCAGCCTCTGGTACCAGAATCCGGCTCCCTGCGCGTGATAAATTTGGCTCTGCTGACAACCACAGAGTCCACTGCTGTGGACTCCAGAGGACTGCGACACTGAGCCAAGGAACTTTCAGCATGACCCTACTGTGCTGAGCACAGAAAGTGCACCATATTCAACTGCATTAATGTTGAAATGTGAGGTAGGAAAAGAAAACAAAGCACCCCAATACTGAAATTTCGGTGAAGCTAAGACTTTTAGATTAGCCTTCTTCCTTTAGAAAACGGGTTATGTATCTTTAGGAGTCAAAACTCCCGTTTTACATATTAACCATAACCAAGTGCCTAGAACATACAGTGCCTGATACCAGTGTGATGGAGCGTTTGCCCATTACAGACTCTGAAAGAAGAGTGATACCCACCTATTCTCTTGCAATATTTCCTGCGCTTGGACTTGAAGGGTTTAAGTATTGGCTGTTCTGGATACAGTGTGGTTTGTGACATCTGATAGGATCTTAAACCAGAATAGTATGGCTATAGGCCATAAAATAAGATATCAGAAAACAGAGAGCCAAGGAGATAAATTTTGTGAGTCCACCTGACCAATCCAGCTGAGCAGAGTGCTGGTTTCCTGCATCTCATGAAGTAGGCATGTAAAATATCTGTTTCTTGATGGGCCTGGCAGATGTGATGCCAGAAATAATTCTACTCTGATTTATTTTTGTAGCTTTATCTAGTTCCCTATATTAAACCTACAATCCTAAAATAATTTTAGGGCCATTTATTTTTATGTCTACAAACAGTAGAGTTACCCAAATGTTAAAAGCCTATGCTCATAGGCCCATAAAAGCACTGTTGATTAGATTGCAGTATTTCAGCTTTTAGTTATCAACACTGACACTTTTGGAAAAAATTGAGTACAATATACTTCTGTACACATTGCAGTGTTTTTAACCATTTAGTCAGTACCACGTACATCAAATAGACACCATAATAAAACAGAAATACATTAAACATACATCTGGAAGCACTTTGTAACTGACTTCTGCTTATGAAAACGACTGTACATAATTTCATCATTCACTTTAATTCAGTCACATGCTGCAGTCAATGGAGTCGGATAACACGCTGCAATAAGATTCGAGCATAGATTTCTCCTTGTGCTAAATTCCATGCTTTATCTGTCAGTCCACACTTGCCATCACTCGTGAGTCCATAACGTGGCACCAGAGCCTGCAGCAGTGGCACTGGACACAGCAGGGACCTGGTGAGATATTGCAATACTCACCTTTCAGAATGTCGTTGCTCTATATAGCTTATATCACATTTCATGGGCAGTTACTAATAGCAATTCCAACAGCACCGAGTAAGTTATCCTTAAGCAGCTTGACCAGAAGCTCTAAGGGGAAACCAGATCTCACTTTCTGTTGCCAGCAAACGACAGGATATTTGCACGAGGTACCTGTTCTTTTCTTTTTACCCTTTATTGCTTGGTCTGAACCATTACTTTATATGCACTCCAGGATGAAAAGCTGCCATGTATGTACTGTTATTTTCATAGCGTATATTTTTCAGTTTTATCCACAAAGGGTAATAACAGCAATAACAGTAATGCAGCAATAACAAAGGCAATAGCAGTAGACATGGAAACACACACACACACATCCCCCCTCCCTCAGCAGTATGACTGATAACATACCCAAAGCGAGCAGAAGCTTGCTATCAAAGGATATGCATTTTAAAAACAAAGGTACTTTATCTTATCTACTGGTATTCCTTTACTAGTATCAACTAAATCCCATGAAAGGGCCATACACTGGTGACTTGGCGTGCTGTAATGCATAGCCGATCTTCTTTATACTTTTAAAGAACCACGTTGATCTTCTGTTAAAGCATGGCTGAAATGATTAGCACGTTATATTATAGCTAAGAAAACCCCAAACAGGTAGAACATTTAATCTACACCCAACTACATTGTTAAAATCAACAACAAAACCCCAGTAGAATGCCATGAGTCTTCGTGACAGTGACACTTCTAGTGACACCACTGGTTATCCTATTTTATGATTGGTGGTTTTGCCTCAGTAACACATTTCCAATCTTTTCTTTAACTTGTTCAATTATAAAACCAACATAATACAGACTGATTCATAAGCATAACCCCACAAACACTTCCTTGTTTAAAATAGGAAGAGACATTCCTTGACAGAAACTAAAGATCTGGTTAAGATTCAGAACAGCAGAAGAAGTTTCCAAATTGTCTACTACTCAATAGTCTGAAAATACTTTATAAATATTACATTATCTTAGTTTCAGTGCAACGATCATTTGTGCAACAATCCAAGCAACTAAATAGAGGTATCCCTTTTTAAGCTGAGGAAATCAAAGCACAGAAAGACTAAAGTATCTAAAGAAATTACAAGATTTCTGTTCCAACACTAGAAACAAACAGAGAAATATTTTTTTTTTTTTGTCCAAGTCTATGTTTTAAATTTCAGCTATGCTGACTACTGCTTCCTTTTGCTTTGTTGGAGAAAACAGAATATTTAGAGACTTAATCTAAGAATCAACCACATTAAATATAGTCTGGCGAGCTCTTGAGCAGAAGAGCATTGTCCCTTCCAGACGGACTAGCTGGCCAGTCCAGCTGGCCTGGATGAAATTTCTTTCTTGATCATTTTGTTTGTAGGATATATTTTGCTTTGGCACTTCTGCCACCTGCTCTTGTTTTCCATTACTCCATGGCTGTGTAAGCGCTTGTCCACTTCAGTCTACACTTACCTTGAAACCGCAAAAATATTCTCTTCTCATACAACAGACTTTGAAACATTCTTTCATTAGTCAAAATTGTCTACTTTGCGTTTTGGTGCTTTACGATGAAGACAGACTGCCGGGAAAGTGCTAATAAGATGGGTCTCACAGAAGTCTAACTAGGACAAAACCATGCATATCTACCTCACCACCCCTGAGCCCAAAGAGAAGGTTTTCACTTTGTAAATAAAGATGCCTTGAGATGCCATACCTGACAAATCCTCATTAATTTGTGGTGGCATTTGGATGCAGACAGGTTAATAAGTGATGGAATAAAACCAGTGATGTCAAAAAATGCAGAGGACCAGAGCATCCTTTACTCCACCCTCCCACAGCACCCTTACAAGTTGCTGTCCCAGTACTAAATAGATGAAGCCCCATTACCTATGGTGGTGGCAGGAGAGAAATGGGACAGCCTCATTTTCCTCTTCCCCACGGGCTCTGGGCCATGTGTTGCCAAAGGAAGATAACTGCAGTAAGACTCAATGCAAATCAGCTGAGGGAGCCGTCTCCTGCTCCACAGCTGCAGCAGAACTGCAGCAGCAGCAGCAAGACACTGGTTCAGTAAAACCACAGATTAAGAATGATTATCCTTTACTCGGGTTTGCAGTGATCAGCAAGGTTGAAGCCAAGATGTGACATACTTTCACCATCCCACGGTTCCCAGGGTGGAACCAGTCATGCTGCTGCTCTAGATGCCAACACAGCAAACTCGTATGTTCATTTTCAATGTGGATTTGAGGTTTACCAAGTGATGCCTGTCAAAGCCCTGTTATTGTTCGCCAACAGAACAACTAAAAAAAACATTTTAAAAAAACTTTTTCCTCTTTAAATGAAGCTGTATTTTACTGCAAAGGAGGGGGAAGTGAAAATAATTTTCTGCATCAGTATTATCAATTATCCAAAGCCCATTTGCACCATTATGACTTTAATGTTCTCCCAATAGAAATATAATTCTCATTATTTTTATTGGGTTTTATTTTTATATTGCTATTAAATGCATATCGCCAGATTCTCTGTTTTCTTAAACTACGTGGGCCAAATATCCAACGCAGTATGAAATCCCAACTTTGAAACTGTGCCCCTGGGCTTAGGTGTGTATGTGTGCACACTGGTGATGCTGAAATTGCTTAGGCATGGGATCATTTATATAAATAAAGGTATGCAAAGAAATGTTCTGCTCTTGAGTTTTACCATAGCCACCAAGTTAGTGGCTGTATCTCCAAACAATCCTCTTTCTTGGCCAAAAAGGAGTAATATTAGGGAGTGGGTAATGATGCCCTTTAGAACAATGCATTAAAACATGGTAAGGTCTTAACAGAAAAAAATTAAAGAACATGAACAGTTTGAGAATACGGTTTATTTGATATTTTTGTATAGATGTTTTAGAATCAAGACAAATTCAATCCCAGTTCCCTCTTCTCTAAAAGTAGAAGTGGAGGGAGTAAAACAGATGTATTCTAACAAGGGACAGATTACTGTTGTGATTCTGTTGTAAGAGGTGGTATTTCTGGTCTTTACATGCGGACTTACATATTTAGTAAGTAGGGACACCCTCTCTTTCACAGTCTTGTTTTTATCTGTTATAGTTAATACTAAGATGGCATTCTTTTTATATACTAAATCAAAAGACTAGTCATTACCAAAATAAAATGCTGCTTTTTTTTTTTTTTTTAAAAAAAAAGGTATTCACAAGCCTGAAATCATAAATCCAAAGCAGGCACTGGATGAGTAGGAAAAGACGTTTTCCAATGCACTTGCCTTGCTCTAAGTATGCTCACTAAAGAAATCCAGAAATAATGTGTTTGAATGCAAAATTTCTCCTGCTCTAACCCTCTCAATTTTTCTGAAAGCATAATTTACCAGATAAATCCTTCTTTCACTCCTCCCTCGCCATTGTGTCTGGTGTTTTTTGTGCCCCTTCCCAAAGCGCTGGAGCCCAGCTCACCAGCAGCCAGGCAGGATCCCTGGCTGCTGCCCCCTCCCCAGCACAGCGCTGCCCTGTGCCCATGCAGGCTCTCCTGATGCCCTGCTTTGGTCAACATGAATAACGGAGCACCTGGGCTGAGTCAGGACTGAGCAGGCTGGACAAGCCCTCTCCCTGGACCTATACGGTGGTCCTTAAGCAGGCTCCCGATGTAATTTTAAACTTCACTTCATCATAATGATAGGCTACACAACCTGCCTCCTATGAACATAATAAGCACCGTGGAAAAGATAAACTGCTTTAAGAAATGCTACGGCAAACACCAACTGGAAATGGGACATAAACCAGTAAGGCCCCATATTCAGCTGCTCCTGCAACTGCCCTCTGCCGTGCACATGTGGCTGGCAAGGAAATCCTCACACAAACAGGCATGAAAGGGTGGGTATAAAGGCTCTTCTTCTTGTTACTTCACCCCTCATTTTCAGTTCTACTTATGATCAAGTGCTCGTCCAATATACAGATTTATAAGGCTTCATTGTTTCATACAGTAGGAGCTGATGCATCAAACCTTTTTTTTTTTTTTTTGCCTTACAATTCCAGCTCAGAGACTTCTGTTTGCCTTAATGAATTTTGTTTGCATAATTGACTGGCATCAGGTTAAGCAGGTATTGAAATGTGATATAACAACCTAATCAACCGTTAACAGGTATAGAAGAAGCCCTGACAAGGAACAGTCTGAAACCCGTTCATGATGAGATTCTTTCTGATAAGGGAAAAAGGAGAAGTGTAGGACCAATTTATGCATAAATTGGTCACATTTTCACACCTAGCCCCAATTATCTAAAAAGGGTTTAACATTATATTTATATTGATAAGCTTAACAATGTTGAACCACGACTCTGGGATGATCTGTTACAATTCACATCCAAAGCGACCAGAAGGAATAATTGGAAACCCTCCAGCATTTCAAGAAATAGAAGCAGCCTTGAAAAAGATGAAAACTGCCGTACAAGGTCTGGCTTTTGCTGAAATTACAACATAAATTCCGAATGAAGGATGGCCAAGAATAATTCAACAATTACAAATTCCCCTCTAAAGACAGAAGGAATGCTACAAGATTAGAGAAATTGAGTCATTCCAAATGTCTCCAAACTGGGGGGGTGGGGGGGGTGGGAGGGTGGGGGGGGAGATAGTAATGACTACAGGCTGACTGAGACATTTGATAGACTATCACTGATTTATTGCACAGGGGTTTTAGCTGAATAACCAGTTTTTATGCTATGAATATCAATAGTTGGCTACACAAATAGAAAGGATACTTGCCAAACAATTATGGAAATCCTCATACTCATCACCGGTGTGTAAGTTAACCTCAAGGTATATTAGACTGTCTTTAATGGGCTACAATCATTTTGACATCTTCTCCAAGGCAAGAGCACCCATAAATGCCTAACTGATTTCCTGTACAAGCCAGGCCAGCAAGGCCAACCTGTCACGTGCAAGTATCTCAAACAATCAAAACCTAAATATCGACCCTTAAACCCCCCTTTAGCTGGTGAAATTTTGATTCCTCCCATGTCCTGTTTCTGTTTTCCAAAATGAACTCATACAATAAGGAGAAGGAAGCTTTCCCTTTGAGTACTGCCTACAAGCAGCAGAGAGACCAAGGTGAAGTCATATGCAGGCTTTTAAAAATGTATAATAAAGGAAGATAGATAATAACACCACCTATAAATCAAGGCTGTATATTACAAGAGGCACGGAGATAATTTTGTTTTCTCCACCCCCAAAATTTAGCACAGAAGTACACACGTCCACGAGCACCGGCACTGGTTACAGCACCCCATACAGTGGCACCCCAGGTTTTATGGCAATAGCATTTACGAGGGTCCCACCATCAGACTTACCTTTCCCATGCCCAGATGCTGGCAGGGCAGCTCATGCCGCTGGCCTCCCTCTTCAGGGAGCTCTCCTGCCTCTTCATCCCATTGTCAGCTCTTGCCTATTCCCTCCCTTCTGCAGGAGTGGTTTGACCCAGGCTTAGCCCTGTGCTGGCATCCTTGCCCAGCAACATTTAATTTTTGCAAATGTGGCTGAGAAGCCTGGAGCGGTCAGGTCTGTACTGAACTGTGCTTGTAAATGAGGTTTTTTGCTCCACGACAGGTCAAGCACAATAAAATAAACTGCAGTTGAAGGAAGCCAATATGTTTTTTCCCCAAAACCTGTTGATAAGATGGAAGATTAGATAAGAAATCCTTCGAGGAGGAGGATGTTGTATTTGTTTCAAACCATATTTTCATTTAGATTAAAAGTAAATGAAAAAAAAAAAAGTAAACAACAAAAAAATAAGGAAAACCAAGAACAAAGTCAAGTAAAATCAACATTTTCTGCTCTGAAAACATCAGGATGAAATACGGAATAAAGACAGTGAAATGACATCCTTGGAAAACATGGGGGTAAAACACTCAGGAAGTTTCTGGATGTTTTTGTTACCTTTCTTTCTCTGTGTGAGCAACTTTGTTCAGCCAAGAACAATTTAACAATGTTTTAGCATTGCTGATTCACTGTTTTTCACAAACACAAATGTAAAAAAGGATTCAAATGAAAATTTTTGCTCAGTTCTTCTTGTAAACCAACACATAGGCACTTACACAGCTGATCTGGAAAGGTGCTAAACAGCTGTTGGTGACAAATATGAAAGAAGACCTCAGCTTTGGAGACAGGCTGATGACAATGCTGGGTCGCATCCTGAAGCTGGCCTTGGAGGTGTCTGCTGTGCTATTGCCCACCCCTAAATCAGAAACAAGAAGTCCTACTCAAAGTAGTTCTTTAGATGGTCATAGCGATGGGGCCATGGCCCCCTCCTGTATACACTGGTTGACATGAGCAACATCTCACCTCTGTTTTCTCTCCTCTACTTCCCCAGGGGATGAAGTGTGTGGAGCATGCATTTTACTACCATGGTCCTTCCTAGTCTTGGAAGTCCCTCAGATCCCTAGTGGGCTAACAGGGCTCTGCACAGCATCCAGGAATTTGACATATTTCAAATCACAGCCAATGCTCCATCTTCATTTTAACGTTTTTTTTTTTCTTTTTTTGGGAGGGAGGGAGGGTGGGGGGTGGAGGCAGGGAAGGGCAGGTCCCTATTTCTGCCCATCTGTAAAAGGTGGGTTTACGAATTGCCAAAATCTGCCTGCTTAGTACCTAACCAGCTAACTTTCCTATGAAACCCAGATCACCCCTCACATATATATATGTATATATATATATATATGTATTGGTAGCCGTGTGTCTAAGTGCTTAGATTTGCATAAACAGTGCCAGCGTAATGTAAAATTATGGTGCCAGCACCTTATTTCCAAGAGATTTCAGAAGTGTAGATGTGTGCTAGAGAGTGGGCCAGGAAAAGAGTCAATAATTCATAGTATCGTTCCACAGGGTACTCCTCGGAGGATCTCTAAAGTACATCACTGACATTTATTAACAGATTCTTAGAAGGCTCTCCTTGAAAGGCACAAAGACAGTATTATTGTCCCATTTTATAGAGGGGAAACCTGAGGTAGGAATTTAAAGATATGTACTATCTCACCGAGACATTAAATGAACAAGCCAAGACAGACTCCAAGCATTTTTCACTCCCGAGGTAAAACTGCATGGGAGTGCATTTCTGTGCAGGCTTTCACTTATGGCCAGCAGAAACGAGGAGCAAAGGCGTAGCTCAGGTCATCTGCAGTGGGTGAAGTCACACACCTGAATTTGACCAATATTATCTCCACAGAAAACTAAAAGCATTACAACAAAGCAGAGATCAGGGGTCTACATGAAATTAGTCAGATATTTCCATTTTGTAGACTTGGCACAGTCTTGGGTAGCATCTCCCTTCAGCAAAAAACCTGCACACTCGACTGTTATGAACGTCACCCTGGTCAGATATAGAGACAAACCTGGAAAGGGAACTGAACTTGAGGGCAGAACTTTTCTGGGTTGCAGCTCTTTGCTTTGGAGGTGTTTCTGCCCCTATCCATCCTCGGTGATGGCAGTAAATCCCAGAAGCAACACATATTCTAGAAATACCACAACATTATATTTATACTATTCCTTTTTAATTAAAAATTCTTTTTTCCATGAACCTACAGAAGAAACTATGTCACTTGGGTCAGAGCAGCATGTATTTTAAATTATCGACAACACTCGTAATCAGGAAACAGAAATGAAGAAAAGAAGAAAGGGAGGAAGAAACCTGTGCAGTGCAGTAAGAAGGATGGCCAGCAGTATACATACATTCCTCTCACAGGAATACATACATTTCAGCATCTAAAATCTTCTACACCTCTTAGTCACTGACACCCCATAAAGCTGACAAGTGGCCACTGTGACCAAAGCTGCACGGCTCCCTCCTGCTTCCCTCCAGCCAAGCAGCCTGGCAGGAGAGACACAGACACACCATGGCAGCCCTTCCCCAGGGAAATACAAGGCAGTTGTTCCCCCGTGTCTCAGGACACAATTAGAACCATAATATTTAAACACTGCTACTCACCTGTGAAAGGCAAAACCACCACACTGGCACTGCCTGGACGTGGAATTTATCCAATGTGGACGTGTGGCACTGAAAACCAGTTTGCAGGAGCAGGCAAAATCTAAGTAATTTTTTTTTTTTCATTATCTTTTCATCATTAAATAAAGCATATAATAATTTCAGGTGCAGACAGACCTGGCCCTAGTAGCTTCTGTATAATGGTGCTGTACAGGAATGAATTCCTTACACTTGCAAAACACTTGTTGGATCATTGAATAATCCAAAAACATGGAGTAGGGCAAGACATTTCCGCAGTTCATCTTCACAAAACATGATGTCACTTATGTACAGACTCTTAATCCTATTCCTCCTCCTATTTTCCTTTCAAATATGTGTTTTGTATGGAGTTATCCATCAGACAGCACATTGTCAATGAGATGTGTCATTGCTGCGTGTGTATTCTGATAAAATGAACCTAATGCATATGTAAATCTGCTTTCTCAGGAAAAGTGTGCGGAAACAGATTTGACTTGAAATCTCTCACTGCAAAAAGATTTAAGATGGGTAGAGAAGAAAACATCCCAGTTGCAGGACTGAAGAGCCGCCCTTGAGATCTGAAGTATAGGGTCCGTGGAGGGACCCCAGGAAGGGCAGGCTGCCCTGAGCAGGGCCTGGGGGCAGCAGCCACGTAACCTTGTAAGAGCGCTGGGCAGCAGCACTAATAAAATAATGCAGACGACCAGCACACGCTGCTTTCAAAATATTGTGCTGCTAGGGACTGCTGGAAAAGTGATCAAGGAGACCTCCGTGAAAAAAAAAAACAACAACCACAAATAAATCCTGATCCTGGTAACATGGATTTAGCTCTCTAATCAAATAAATCCTGATCCCGGTAACATGGATTTAGCTCTCTAATTGTTTGTGTTTTTTTTAAAAAAATATTTTTAATTTTTGTAAAGGCAAACCCATCAACTCTTTTGAATGGACTCTTACATATAACCATTTACAATAATTTGTACAAACAGCATTTTAAGGAAAGGATTTAAAGATATCACCTGGCAAGGTGTTTTGTTGACGATAGATATTAAGTGCAGTTTATTCCTGGCCAAAATTAGGCATCACTCTTCTGGCTTTGTGATCATAACAGGGGGAGGTTTATTATTATCTGAAAGAGTTTGCAAAATCACCGTAACATTAATAGACACCTTCTTAAAAGGGTAAAAATAGACCTGTAAGGATATTAACAAAAAGTTCCACTGAAATTAAAAAAAACACACCCATAAACATCCCTCTCACAAGCAACTAACTCTTACTCAAAATAACATATATAGCCAATTTAAAAACAAGCCAGCAAAGTCACAACTGATGCACAAGTGCGTATAGGTATGCACCTTGCCATCCATATGGACAAATTTTGCAGGTAGAAGTACAAGGAGCTGTAAGGTGGAAGGAAATTTCCTTGTTATACCATTATGTATCTGCTGTTCTAAAAAATGGTATTTCTTAGATCCTAAACCAAAACCCAAGTTTATATGACATATCTTAAATGTTATAGACTACATATACAAAGAAAGGTTTTCTGCTTTGTAACACCATTTTCAGAAGCAGCTGATGGCTTTGTGTAAACCTGCTGCCTTTCTGGGCAGGGACGGTACCCTTTACAGAAGAAAAGTGAAAACCAACACTACCCGTTCATAAACTATTTTTATGAGAGCACAACTGTCTCTTCAGTTGGAAAGTGGAAAATATAAATACAAGACCTTTGTGATCTGAAAATATGGTAGTTTTTAAGCTGCACCTTTTAAAAGAATATCTCAAATCCTGAAAACCTTCTGCTGTAACTTGCTGCTTAAAGTAAGAAGGTGCATTCTTCTTTACAGCAAGAGGTACACTAAATCATTTGCACCACATATCTCTCAGAGTATGTTGTGCCTGAGTTCAGTGAAAGGCTTTGTTTTGGTCTCTAAGTGCTTTCTTGTTTATTTGAAATGGCAGTATTTACATCTCATAGCTTATTAACTCTAATCACCCAGTTCGGTAATTAAAAAAGGCAGAGTTGTCTACTGACATTGATCACAGTACAAAAACTCGCAGTAGAAAGAGTCTAATGAAATATTTTTGTAAATTGTAAAAAAGGATAATTATGGGAACAGAAAAAAAAACCCAAACAAACCTCTATAGTTTCCTTTAATGAATCAATATATCGTTCAATTAATGTAGTGAAGCAAAGCTGAGATCATGAAGTTTGATAAGACACTGACAAACGTATTAATGCTTTTCCAGCTTTCAAAATGACTTCATGGGATGATACCCGAGATAAATTCAATTTCTTTTTAAACAGTCACCTTTTTATATAAAGAGTTGGAAAAGGCAAAATGAGCCACTTGCTGAAAAGGGAGCGGGCAACATTCTGAAATCCATCTGCTGAAAAAGGTGACATTTCTTCATTCAAAGGAACTTTTGCTTTTAGTTGTAACCATCTGTTGATCATTTCATTTTATGAGACTATTTTTGAAATAGAAATGCTATAGATTATGACTTTTCCTCCACATATAGTATTGTTCAAATTTCAAAAGACACTATATTTGATAACTAACACTTATTACTTACTGCCCTTTACAAAACATTCTTGACAGAAGGTTAGGAACTGACATTTCCAGTTGAAAATAATGCATTGTCAAACAAGAAAATTGCAGGCTATAATTTTTAACACATGTATCTATTATTTTAAACATGAAACATTGCATCAGTTTGACGTTAATTTATATAATAGGGATAGAAAAGGATAATGCAATTTTCAGGGGCTATCTACATTTAATTAACTAGCAGCAGTCCCCTGTAACAAAAGAAAACTCCGTTACAAAATATAAAGCCTGTTTGTACACCTTCTATCATGCATTATTGAAACACACAATGTCATTATATGAAATAATAAGTGCTTAAATAGAGTTAGCAACTAATAAATGCAGACACAAAACTTTCATAAAAGTTTGTAAATACAGTATTGTATGGAAATTCTGATGCATATTAGCTCTCATATGCACTGTAAAATGTTTTATTATGAAAAAAGTGGGTAAGATACTTATCTTTTAAATTGGAGTTTAATATTTTATTAGTGCCAGGCACATAATTCTCATCAAATGGCAGGAAACTCTTTTTTGTATGGATATAAATGTCTAGAGTTTAATATTTCAAAGATAAGTACCTACTACTGCATCTATCACACTGCAGCTTAATGGAATTTACTTTTTCTTAAATATTTATACTGTATGTGTGTTTGGTTGTCAAATGATTGTATAACTACTGAGGTAGAACTGACAAGCTGGGCAACAATCTTTTGAATTCTTATTTTTCAGATTTGAAATGTTTAAAATCTTGACTACTATAAGGAATACAGGATTTGAGTAATTTCAAACATGCAATTTTCTTGGAAAAATAGTATTCTATAATTGACAAACAAACAAAAAGTTCTTCTAAGTGAGCCCTAGATTGCAGAAATTGTCTGACTTTCCCCAAACAAATTACATTTAAAGAAAACCAGAATGACATTAGTGAGAAATATTTCCTGAGAATCCAAAATACACAGTAGTGAGCAAATTAAACTGAGACCAGTCTCTGATATTTCCAGTGTAATGTACAGAGAGCATCATTCAGGTTCTGCAATACTGCAAACTATTTCATCAGTTCTGAGAAATGCTTTCTGATCCATGCTGATACAATTACCTAGCCTTTATTGGCAATTTAGACCTGCTTTTAGGGACATTTTAGAGCAAATGATGTTTTCTTGATATTTTAAAAAAGCAGCACTATTTGCTATACCTTTGGGATAAGGTAGAAATGGAGTTAGAGGCTCATTAAATATCTGATTGGTACAATGTGGGTTTTGTTACTGTGGACTAAACTACCAAAAATGAAGATATGTTCCTGGAGGTTCTGTTTCCCCTTGCAATCAAACAGTGTTCTTATTTGGAATATTTTTGTAAAATATCAGCTGGCAGTTACTACTACTGTACTACTTACAAGAGCCTTAAAATCTGCCTATTAATTGAAAGATTTTGAAACTTACCTAATAATTTTTTAATATGAGCATGTGTGAAGGGCACACCACATCTTTCTTTGTTCTTGTAAAAACGTGATGTCCAGACTATGACCATGTGAGCCTGAATTCCTTTTGATGTTTCTGTAAATAGAAAAAAGTGAAGCAGCTACAGAGATGAAAAAAAACTAAAATGAGATACCCTTAAATGTTTTTTATGCAGGGGTTTAACTGAAATGACATCTAAAACTAGACAACAGTTTACTGAAAGACACAAAGACCAAAAGCTCCTACCGGTTTGTCTTGCAACCAGTATAGCTTTAGCTTAAAGACAGCAGCAGTAGCCTTAAATTTTAGAGTTGAATTAAAAACCTGCTTTCCTGAGCACTGGAAAAGCTGGTAAATTAGGTCCTCTTGCTCTGATTACTTACAATAGCATATACAGTCAAAAGTAGACTCAAAAGTTCTATCAGCTAATGTTGCTTTGATATTTTCAACTGTTTTCAATTTTCCTTCTGCTCTTGGAAAATTCACATGAGTGTTTCTGAGTTCTCTATATTACACAGCTATTTTTATGCCATATTGGTCTGAGTAAATAACATACAGGAAAGTGTGATAAATCAGGAGCATACCATTGTGATAAATAAAAGCTGATAATTTAAAACTCTTTTAGCTAGAAGTGAGGTGCCTCGTGAGAATACTAGTGTGGTAAATAAAATCTGTTAATTTAAATCTTTTAAAATAATACTTGCTGCCGTTAGCATCCAATGCACAGTGCAGCAAGACACTTATTAAGCAGCCCTGTCGAGGAGAGGATTGCATCACTGCCAGCGACAGGGAGGAAACTCACACTGCCAGTTTCTGCAACGAGATGGGGAAAACTCTGCAAAACCTTCCATGGATGACACACACAAGCCATTTGGTGTGAACAAACGTATAAGCAACTTGATTGAACTTGAAGCCACAGGTATTTGTGACCGCACGATGCTACAGTCACAGTCCCCACCGCTGACACTAGTTTGCAGTAAGGCAAGCTGTGCTGTGGCTCAGTTTTAAAGCAAAGTCTGTTCAGCTCTTTCACTCGGAGTGGTTAATGGTCAGGCAGGGAAATTATCTGAAAATCACCTATTCTGAATCAAACACATGCACCAGATTAAGAAAGATTTTAAAGCCCCCATTTCAGAAAACCAGCTAGACATCTCATTGCTGAAACATCAGGTTTGCCCTTGCGCTGCCCGTTGAATATTTGCTAGCTGTAAGAGAACAAGCAGCTGGAAAACCCAATGCGGTTGCATCACTGTGGGGGGACAAAGACAAGCGCCCCCCCCAAAAAAGGGCAAAAGAATAATAATCCTGCCAGAAATGCAGCCCTACCACATTGCTGGGGAAGTTGGGGGGCTGGTTGGCCCCAGGGGCATGACGTGCTCCCTTGCCCTGCGCAGAGAGAAGCCCCCAGCCTCCTCGTCCCCAAAAGGCAAAGCCAGACCAACAGTCACACGTCTTTCATTTGTCCCTATCACTTCCCCTAAGAAAATATCACCTGTTGCCATCACATTTAAACAGCTGGTGCCCAAGGCTTTGTGCTTCAACGGCCTCCCCCCGCGAGCCCCCTGCCTGCCTGTGCCTACTGTAGGGTGCGATAAGGGCTCTATGGACATGCCCGGCTAATTTCCCTGGCACAGGGCTCGTGTTCTGAAGCCACAGCCTTGCTGCTGTCTGAGAGGAATTCAGGGAGAATTAAAGGACTCTTCTGAAACACCATGTGCCCGTGCCTGCCCCATAGGTTATCATTTGCACTCTTACAAACAGTCTAATGTGCAGGTGATTACTGCTTTGGTTGCCTGGCCAAGTGCAGGGATACCCATAAGGAAGCAAGGATACAAAGCTTAAGATCATACACTAGGCAAAATATTGAGGTTTGGTGTGGGTTTCTTTTTTAAATAAAGACTGAAAAGTGAAACAAAAACATGGGCTGTCAAGCACAGAAAAATGTAACCTGCTGGGAATGAGCTCGGCACTGGCCAGTTCAGCAGGCTCATCCAGTGGTGTGGAGGGCTGCCAGATCCAGGACGTTCTGCCTATCCTAAACAAAACTTGGAGAAAGTTGGTATGAGGTATTACCTTTTAACTCTGAATTTTTGGAATTAACAAGTTTTTGTTCTCTTTAAGGAAAAAACAAACAAACAAACAAACAAAAAACCCCAAACACCAAACAGCAACAATCAACAAACTTCATAGTCATGCCTGTATTTCACATTCAGTGCCCATTAGTCATACTGGCAGGAGAACAACTACAGGTGCAATTTTTAAAAATGCTAGTGGATAACTAAGGAAATAGCAGTGGCCGACCACGCTAGCTATCTTGTGGAAAAAGCTTGGAATTTGGCAGTGATGGACAGTGCATTCTAGGCGGAAGCTGATCCTGCAAGTGCACATGAGCAAAAGATCTAAATCTCCGCTATTCACGCTTATTCCACTTAGTCACAACTAAGCTGGAGGAAGGAAGTTTTCTACATGCTGCACTGAGAGAGAAATGAGCTGGAAATCCCAGTACAAGATGCACAGTGCGTCTGTGACCAGACATATGGACAACCTGGTTTTTCCCCTGTGCTTTTAGGCAAAGGACATTCAGAGGAGCAATGCCACAGGGACTGAGATCACAGGGATCGATGGTGCCTGCCCCAAGAGCACAGAAATTATCTCATGTGCTGGGCTCCAGAAAAGGACCGGAGGACTCAGCAGCCCTGTCTGCCTGTGCCAGGGTGTTCCTGCCTTGGAGGAGCATAAATATTGTGACCATATCTGAGGACCACACAGTTTCCACCAGCATCTCTGCAGATCAGGGGCATCATTGCTATAATCAGCAGTCAGCCTGCCTCGCTGAGCAGATACTAGACCACTGCCACAGCAAAGTTCAACACAGTTTGGAGACAAAACTGATAGAATAATTGCTGCAATGCCATACGGCATCTGTATTAACATGAGCAAATTATTTTGGTAGGGATTCAATTTCATAAATGTGGCTTCAAAGGCTGTTCCATGAGCACGATAATGCTTTTTTCCTTCTCACCAAAATGAATAAAAACTTTATGATAGGTTCAGCACAGTACTTAAGTATTTGTTTTGTTAATTTCTTAAGACAAATTGGATTCCCAGTAAACACAAAACTTGGACAGCTGCATTAAGCAAGCAGTGGGGAAGCAATCTCATAATGATTATCATGCAGAAGCACACTACAGAAGAATTCCCAGAATTTCATCCAAACTGTTATTTGCTCTATTATAAACCTTCTATAAAACCCAATATAAAAATTCCTGAAGGAAGAGAAAGCATTTTTAAATATTTGCAAATACCCTCCAATGATTAAAGGAATATGTGAAAGATGAGATGTTAACGAATGACAACAGAATTAGGAATACGGTCTTTCTCCTTATTTTATTGCACTGAGAGGGAATCAGAGCAATGTAACCGTTTTCCTTCCAGCTGAAAGTCGGTGAGGCCCGACCACCCAGCTTTGGATCATGAACCCTGCAGGGCAGTCTTGCCACAGGTCCCACATGAGCTGATCTGGAGGGCTCGACCCCGAGGTAGGTCACAGTCACCCAGTGAGGCTCTGAGACTTCAGCCATCAATAGGCATTGGGGTGAAAATATCAGAAGTCCTAGTCTTGTGGTTTCAATGGATATGAGCATGTGGGACTAACGAATCTCAATACCAGCCCGTTGTACCTAGGATTTTGCATAAGGATATTTGTCCACGTTTGGATCTAAATGTCTTTACCTGTGGCCACAGGGCAGGGGGGGCAGGATGGGTTAACACTTGCCTGATGTTCTCACCAAGCACGCAGGTACTGCTGTACAGACCTGCACTGCCACGTCTGGACAGCAACCCCCTCACCTGTTGTTTCTTACCTTTTGCACAGAATTTGTCTTTCAGAAACAAAATAGCTGTGCACAGCAATTTTCATAACACTTTCAAGGGGACTCGTAAGCTTTCTGCAGTGATATATGAACTCACTCCCCTTGGTGCTGCCAGGAGGGAGGTCAGCAAGGAAACATCCCATACACCTGATTGGGTTAGAACATCCACAACTCTAATTATCATTTATTTAACCTTGAAAAAAAAAATCCCATTGTAAAGCAGAATATTATTTACAAATTTTTAAAATAAAATCTGTCATCCCATGCAGCAGCCCTTTGTGGGTTTAGCAGCTAAGGCAGGCTCCCGGGAAGCAGGGGTTTGGGATCTTTCCAACCAAAAAGATTCAGCCAAAACCCTGAAATCTCTCTTCTGTGAGCAACTAATTAGACTTTGACAAGTCTTACAGCCATTAACATCCCTCCACAGGCCTCTGCAGGACATGTTTGCACATGCAACGCTATTTTGGTGAGCCCCACAGCCCCTGGGAAGGGCGGGCAGTGTCCGTGCAAGGCGGCAGCCCCCGGCCGTGCCTCGGGCAGCGCAAAGCCAGTGCTAATGAAGTGGCCTCCCAGAAGAGCTGCTTGGCATGGGTGCAACACCATACTGACACTTCTCCATGGCCAAAGATGTCACCTAGGATAGCTCAATGAATTTTGTAACTTGCCTCTTCAACATTTTTCTCTTGTTGTTCTGCCTATACAGTCCTATTCTGCCCTAACCCCGGTGCTGATCTGAAGACCACCAATACATCCCTCCTCCTTGCTTTTGCTCCCCCCAGTGATCACTGCCAAATGGGCTGCTACAAGCTCTTGGAAAACAGGCAGTGTCCTGCTCTCATAGTCCCTTGCCTATGCAGAGGCTGGACAAGGACTCCACAAGCCACTACCAAACAGCTTCACCAACCTAATACACCTATCAACCTCGAGACATCCAGCTGACAGCTGAAGATGCAATTTTCAACCTATTCACTGTTTTATGGCAGATGATCTTCTGAGGGGGCTGGTTGTGGAGCTCATACTCTTTCCTTGAGCATTTAGGAGCACCAGCCACCTCATGGACATGACATCCAACCACAGTCAGCAGCAGAGGTAACTGTCCGTAGGGTGTGGAGCACTCCTGCAAATCCCACACTATGCTCATGGGCAGACCCTATAAAATATAATCCTAATTTTCTGCATATTCATATGTGGAAGAGAAAAAAAATCTCATTTCTACCAGCACAGTAAAACACACCCATCTTTTTACAGAGGATGCCACAGCTACTAATGAGGTTCCATGTTTCTCAGTTCAGGAAAGCAGATGTTTCTGTGGGCCAGCAAAAAAAAACAGGTCAGCAAAGTGAATGTCCTGCACTCCACCTCCATGCTGTCAGGGATGGAGAAGAAGGGCAAAGTCTTTGCGACGACCACAGAATAAATCCAGGGCAATGCCATCAAGTTAATAACCACCAAAAATTATGCAAGCAGTATACTCATTTACCCACAGGTTAGAAGTGTCTACTGCTGTTTCATTAAATAGTAATTCTTGTAAATTTGAAAGCATAACTGTAATCAACCCTAAGGGCATGGTGTTTCTATTGTCACTGTCACTAAACCACCATACTTATTCCTGTGTGGTACAAGGTATATTTGATTTACTCACTTATATGCAACTTTACCTTCTGATGGATTTATAACAAAAGTTAAGGAGATCTTGCTGCCTCCTAGGCATGATTTTGTACCTGAAGACCTGCACCAAGGCAGGAGGGTCCCACGGTGTTTCAAGCAGGGACACGCACGGGGGCTGCTCTCCTCCACGGCTTTGGGAGACCCTGCTGCCAGCTGGGAAAACACGCAGTTTTGGAAACAGTAAACCCCCTGAAGAGTGTTACCAGGAATAGAGACACTTAAAAAACACCTGACAGCTCTGCAGCCGCAGCGTTTTAAGTGTTGGGTCTGATTCATAGTTGGGGTTTATGCCTCGTTCAAGCTGATGAAATTTTCTTCATTTTAGTAAAGTCATACTACAATAAAACGGGAATACTAGACAGATTAATCCAATCAATAACTCTTCTTAAAAGTAGCAGCATTTGCCCCCACACTGCTGCCTTTTATTTATTGTTTTATTTATTTATTTATTTTTACTATAAGTATGACTTAAAAAACCAGTATGTAATTTTCACCCCTGGATCCCTAGAGTACTACCTGTCTTCTCTGTATGTATTTTTAAGACAGTAAACGCTACAGACTGAAACTGTCCGTACATGTTCTCAAACACACAGTACTGAGCCAATTGTCAAGAGTAACCAAATAAATGAACAAATAATAACAACCTTAGTGATACTAGCTCATATTTACACTGAACTATTATTTTAAATGATGTTTGATGTTTGCTACTATACGACTATGGATTTATACGTATTGTAACATGCAATAAAAACTAATGTCAAAGAATAAAGGGAAATACAGCAGAGATGATGCATTTTTCCACCTGAGTAAAAAGTCTCCAGACTTGCAAATGCTAAAGTGAAAAGTGTGTAAAGTAACATAAGAAATGAAAATGAAATGGGGAAATCTCATTTGTGCCTTCCCTCTATCAATGAAGTTTTCTTACTGTTCGGGGATGTATTAGTCATCAGTGAAAACTGATCTTGTATTTGAAATAGAAATAAAGGAAACTTACCATTAATGTAAAATGACAGTGGTTTTAATCTCTAAAATATACTGAAAATAGAAAAAAAAAAAAATATTTTGCACAATTCACCAGAATTGTGTGTCTGGCAGCCAAAAGGATATAGGATATAGCCAACATCGACAAGTACTCCATGAGGCACCGGTTTCCTGGGAAAGTATAGTGCCAGATCACTGTGCGTGCTGCCTCCATCTAGAATGCTTTCTTTCCGTGGAGTCGTAGGCACCTAGTATTTTAAATTCCTCGCACCGCATCAGGGTTATGGTACTATGTTACAAAGTTATTCAGAAACCTGATTGGCCATGTTCCTGCAATACATTTTCCTAACCCCAAGATAAAGATCCATGCATCTCTTTACCCTTTAAACAAAAAAGCTATTGTAATAGCATGTAGTGTGATGCATGGCATGAATACCAAAACATGTACATGCACTGCTAAACTGTTTAAGTATGGAAGAAGTAGTGTCTAATAGCATCAGGAAATTGAAATTTAAAAATTTTTCTCACTCACTTATTTGATGAGAACTGGGCTGCTGACAGGTGAAGCAGAAAGTCATTTTTCAAGTTAAATGCCAAGTGGTTATATAGCATAATATTCAGTCAAAATTAACCACCTCACTGCTGCATTGACATACAGCATATTTAATGGCAACGGTTTCCGCAAAGAAAACTATAGACCTTGGGGAGTTCTAAGAAAATGGAAAGAAAATCTTACTAATACTTCAGTTACTTGCTTGAAACAAAGAACGATAGTGTGCTCTACCTCATGGCAGAGAGAACAAAACATAACTATTTGTCAAAATTATAAACATAATTTTTTAGACTCTTCCACATGCAGATTGCATGTTTTAAGTCATCAGATGCACATACCTGATTTATGAACCAGTTTGGATCCACAACACAATTTAGGGATGGAAGAAGGGCTTTTTGGTGCATTTCAAAAAGTTCTTTGCAGTATCTCAGGCTTGCTCTCAGGGTCATGGTCCTGCAAAATGACATCTATAAGCTTATTGGACTCTTACTACCATCTCTGAGGACTTTACACAGCTCAGCTTCAAGACTACGGATTGAAAATACAAATCTCTCTGCAGTGGGACCTTTGATTCAATTTTCTGGATTTAATCTGGATTTAATTTTTAAAGTGCAAACCAGTAAAATATACTTTGTGTTCTGAATGCCTCTGGAAGTTACTGTAAATTGAGTGCATGACACAGCCAGCCCTTAACCCTGAAACAGGCACACTGGTTGAGGGAATATGCTCTCTAACTGTGGGGTTTCGGGTTTGGTTTTTTTTTGGTTTTACTTGCTTGTTTTTCAAAGCATAGTAACTATTCCTTGCATGCAAAACCTTCTTACTGGAATCAGCTACAAGGAACTACATTTGTTCTCTTTATGCCAAAAAACCCTGACCCATACAAAGAAAGCTTTATTGGTCAAATAATCAGAGTACCTAAAGAAGTAAATTCAGAGATAAAGGAAGCATAAGAGAGCAGTAAATAGACTTTTTAAATAAGAATAAACTCCTATGTGTAATAGTGTAATAGCAAAACAGAGGCAAAGGCAGGCAGTGGCACACTAAAAAAATGTATTTACTTCTTTTGCTAGCTGTTCCTCATAAAAATTTACACTACAGGTGGTAAAATTATAAAGGAACAGAGCAGAAAAGAACAGCGAAGAAATGAGCTCGGGTGGGATTTCCAGCTTTTCGAGAACATTTAAGTTGTATTTGGATTTTCCTCCCCAGTGCCTCACTGGGCCAGGCAGGGACCCCAGGATGCTCTCCCACCACCCCTGCTTTGGATGGAGGCTGGGGGTGAGCCCCCATGGGCAGGCCCCCAGCGGTCGCTCCCGGGGAGCTGGTCAGTGGGAAGCGACCCAGGAAGGGATGGACACAGCACGTGGGGTTTGGTGTTAATTCTTGTGCCTCTAATGGGAGGAACGATGAACTCACAGCAGCCGGGCTGCCGGGAGGCCCGGGGAGCAATGGCAATGTCTTGAGGATAAGCAGAGCAGGAAAAATCAGAGATCTAACCCAAAGAAAGTCCTCTGAATCAAAGGCAGAGACAAACTCTTAAGGCCAAAGATCTGCCTGTCCCTTCTCATCAGTGAAGTCAGGCTTCATAAATAAGTATATTGTGAAGGGAGATTATTAAAGAGAAAAGCATAGATGGCTTTTTGTATATATCAAAATTCTTGCTTTCGCCTTGACAGGATCAAGCAAATAATTCCTCAAAAAGTCACAGAGCTATTCAACAGGTGAACAGCTGCCAAGACAATTTGAAAACTCTACATTGTGGTCCATCATGTAACTCATGTTTGCTCAGTAAATATTATTCTCTTGGGACATCTCATGCAGAGAAACAGATGCCAGTTGATGACCCAACCTTTTCCCGGTCTTTCACTATTGTTTATGTAAAAGAAATACAGGTAGATATTTATAAATAGAAATTACTCAAATCTCACCAAAGTGATGTTTCCTTATGTTCCACTTCTCTTCTGTGCAATATATCTGAGGTTTTGCTGGTTGAACTCCAGGGAGGGGGGGGCGGGGAAGAAAGATTGTAGTTAATGTGTATGAAACTACCTCTAGGATTTATGGGGTATGAGAAGGGTAAAAACCATAGATTTGTATAATTTTTACTAGAAAAAGATGTATTGAGCTGGCAGCAGCAGAGAGATGAAGGGAAATCATGAAATTCTTCATAGTATTATATGAAAATTGTCAAAGTGTTGGGATGCCCTAATCATCCATGAGCCAGCTGAAAATAAAGTGTGTTTATACAGGAATTTTTCAGCATCTTTGGACAGTAGCTTAGCTTTGTTATAAGCCGTAATGTTCTGCAAAATAATGTTTATTTTATCTTGTCATAGAATACAGTAATAAAAGAATTGTAAATGTATCTTATTTATCAGTGTGTCTGCATGTTTGGGTTATCACAGGAGACATGGGTTGTTTTTCCTTGAAGGAACTGAAATGTCTGGTGGTTACTTTAGATGAAAACAGGAGCAACAAAAAGCACTACAGAGATATTCTTCTTGGTCGTTGAATGTGATGCTTCTTACCAATTATCTCTTATACACAGTTATTAGAATATGGTTTAAGGGGTTTTCTGACAAAAAGAGAACACATCTGAAATGCTCATTGCTATTAGCAGTACCCAGTAATGTTCTATTTCATGTTGGAATTTATGTAATAAAAATGTTAAACAGCCAGTGATTGGATTTGTTTACGGGATCTAAAGAGGGGAACTGGGATGAACCCATGAATCACTTGCCTTGGAGGACTCTTTTCTAACTGGATATGGATGGATTGGACCTGGAAAAAAGAGACTGATGCAAAGTGACTGTAAAACATTATTCACTTATATTATTACTTGGAGTATACTGACTATCACAAGTAGGTTTCTTCATGGTCAATCAATATTGCTCTGGTATTAAAATATTTTTAATGCAACTCATGGAACCTGCTGTTGCAGAAAAAGTGAAAGAAAAGGAAAGAAAGCATGGGGAAAAAAAGCCCACTATAATCCATCTCCATAGAGTCAATGTGGAGCCAAATTACCCACCAGAGAGCACTGGCTGCAGGACCTATGGGGGTAAGCGCCATGCAGGTGTGCTCCTCTGCTCCGGCCGTCCCAGCCCCACATGCCACCGTGTCCCAGGGCTTGCTCTGGTGGACCACGGAGGAACCTTTCCCTGGGAGGCAGTTTTGCTAGAGCACATCACATTTTGAAGTTGTCTCTCTTGGGAAGACAGACTATGGGCGCCCACCGCTCCATATTTTGGTTCTCCCTCTGCCCATCTATTCTCCTTCCCTGGTATGTTACTCACCAGATATACCTACCTATGGTCCTAAAACTAAAACTTCACCTGTGGATTAGTGACCCTGACTTGTATATGTTATGTCCACTGCTATATTTGTAAGCAGGGGCCCTCAGGATTTTCATATGATTGCTATTTCAGTTAAGCATCTCAAAGTTAATTCCCTGGAATTGATGTTAAATTCTGTAGTGTGAATGCCTCTGTGTGTGGATATAAGGATATGTATGCATATGAAGAATTTATGCAGAACAATTAGCACTTATTAAAATCAATTTTCTCTTATAATTGAATGAGATAACTCTAGAGATTAAATAACAGGGGGAAACAATCTAAAATGACAAAAATGAAAACTATAGAGGAGAGTGTTATGCAATGGCACTGCCCTGCTCCAGAGGCAGTAATGGCCATGTTCTTCCTCCCAGAAAGCAGAGACCAAACTTTTGGATCTGTAACAACATTTAGTAATAAGTTCTGGAAAACGTATTCATTCAACAATACTTAATGCCTTAATTTACTTTCAATGTACTTTAAGACAGTGAAATCTGTACTTTAAGATTTGATAAAAAGCTAAAATGAACAGAATTTACTAGTGACTGTACTGGAAAAATTTGCAAGATGCATTAGCACGATCCCTAAGTCAACGGCCTGTCTCAAAATAAGTTTCCAATGATAATTTTATTAATTCAGCATACATATGTGGTTTGTGCTACCTGACCAGAAATAGAAGGGTTGATGTTATCCCTGTCCATTTATGTATTTTTTCTTTGAAATGTTCTTGTCTGATAAGATAGTTATTGCCTAGTGCTAATTATATCATTACCTATAAATAATTTAAATCAAAACAAGGCTAACAGTACATTGGACTACTGGGCCTTTCAGTAAAGAATTTTTTTTCTATCATTAAGGTCTGAAGATATGGAAGTAGTAAGTTAATATCAAGAATTTGTAAATGTAAATGCTGAAGTAGAATTTACAACCTTAACTTTGTCCCTCATGCTGTCATGCATCACTGATGTACAAGTCTTTTGATATATATGATTATTACTGCTGGTTTAGTATGCTGCTTTAAAGATATAGAGTACCTTTATATAAATCACTTCTTCAAAAATAAGACTTTCTGAGCAGTAGGTCTTGTGCTGACCTTTTGAAATAGTGACTATTACCCATAAGGAGCTTGGTCAAGAAAACTCCATACTAATGCTTTCTGTTCTTATTATTTTAAACTATAACTTAAATAAGGAAATCACCAGCAAAAATCTACTGATTAGCTTCTCTCCTCCTCCCTCCACCATGGAATACACTGATTAGCTCCACCACACATCCTACTCCAAATAACGCTGCTGTCAGTTTTGATATAAGACTTGCACTTCATTAAAATGCAAGCCATGCTCTTGGATTTTTTAAAATTATCATACCTGGGTTGGTTCATGGAAATATGAAGCATTAAAAAAAACCACACACACACCCCAAAAAACCAAAACAAAACAAGAAAACAAAAAAACCCCAAAAAGCGAAACCAAGCCCCCCTCAAAACCCGAGTAAATGCTACTGCAAAAATAGGCAATATCAAGGGGTTTTCTTCTCCCTGGAAAGTATTTCCATGTTGTTTCTGGCTTATGCTTAAATGAAAAGAACGGGTCAGGGATAACACAAAGTAATTTAAAGGACTTACGCTGCAATACATAGGATTGCCCACAGCTACACCTTGCAATCACCCAGTTCATATTTTAGGTCCTGACATAAGAGTTCATAGTATTTTACAATTCTATGTTCCATGTCAGTGGCTGACTGTGGAGTTGAATATCAGTCCTATTTAAATCTGCAAGAAAATAGCTGCAGGTGACATAACCTTTCATGTAGTACCACTGTGTACATATACAAATAATTGAGGCTCTTGACCCTGTCTACGCACATACAACTGTAAGTACAAACTTGACATTTTGATACTGCTTGTAGCCTTTCCCGTTGTTATTTTCTGTTTCAATAATCCATTGCAGGTAGAAAAATGAAAGAAGGAAGCATGAATGATTAATGCTGTCAAGCTAAAATAATGTATTTAGAAAAATCTATAAATCCGTTATTTGTGGCATTTTAAAACTAAACACGACACTCTTCGGTGCCATTCAACCTATTTTACAGCAGATAAATGTAAACGTTTTGCAGAAACAATGGCAGCATAACCCTTTGAACACTGGTTTTGGCACGAAAAGTTGAAGGGATTGTCTGTAAACTTCCATGTATAAATGAATATTAAACGTAGATGAATATTCATACAGCGCTATTAATATTTAATATAGATGTATGATGCAAAGCAAACGCGAATAAACTGCCGTTCTTATACAACCTCCCTGCCTTTATCTTCCTGGCTGTGTCCACACATGGACTCTGGCCTTATCTCTGGTATTTTTTCCAGCTTACCTCTGCAAATTGAACAATGGCTGGAACAGGCTATACTCAAAGATTTAGTGCACGTACCTTCTTGTCAGACAGAACAACGCACCTCTTTAGACATTAGATGCGTATTGGATATGTGTGTTCATATACATATAAAAATTTGCTCTTTATTTAGTAGTTGCCATTAAAATTTGAACCAATAATGGGAGAGCAGAAGACCTGATGACTGATTTTGGATAGTCAGAATTTTCCTTAGATTATTTTTATCTTCAAAAAAAAAAAATTGTGATGGAAGAGTAAGTGCCACATTTGCCCTCCTTTCTGGGACCAGACTCGAATACCAGCCTGGTGCTTATTTCACCAGTAACGCAGGTCCTTACCCTGCTCCAGCTCTCCTGAAGCCACTGCTGGCCAGGGGCTGGGCACGCGCTCCCGGTCCTGGGCTGTGGGCAATTCCCTGCGGATACCCTAAACAGACGATAAACTATCCATGCTGCTTGCGCTTGAATGAAATCTTTGCAAAATAGTGCGGACGTTAAAATTATATCAGCCCCCCAAATCAGCAGTTCTGCTGTTTTCTTTCACCTCTGAAATGACAGTCAGACAATCAAGGCAGATGTTAGCGTATAAACAAGATACTCCCTTTTAAAGTAGTAAGGGGCCTTTCATGCTAACAAGATGTTTTCTCACTATGAAGACAAGAGTGTACAACAAAGCCGCAGCTATCTGCTAAAATGTCTTGGAGATGTTACATTTGTTAGGTGCTCTAGCAAGTCATTTAAAATTAAAGTTAATTAAATTAATGTGATATTAGCCCAATTGTTTCACTTGATAAATCTGTAAAACCCAAACTGCGCAGCTCAAGTTTTAGGAGACAAGTGAATTAGTAATGCATGTAAATGATCACAGTTTGCAGACTCAGAAAAATAATTAAAATATAGCTATAGCTTGCAGCAAATTTCACCTGAAGTCACAGCAATTGAAGTGCTTTAAGATGCTGCTTATTACTAGATATGCATAATGCCCTTGATGTGTTTAAGAGAAAAGTAACTATACTTTCCATTATATTCTTTCCCATTTTGCATGGATTATTTTCATCTCCACTATGCTCCTTTATGGTCAAAAAGTCTTCTTAACTGTTTCCTTAGGACTGTGTATTAGATCTCACCTATGTAAAGACATTCTCATCTACTAGATAAGATAAGTAGCTTTGCAATTTGTTCTCCAGCTAAATGGCTGAAGAAATTAGCATCTCTACGACATGCAAAAGTTAGAATTTTACCTAAGTCATGCCAGGTAACAACTGAAAGGAAGCAAATGTCTTTGAAAATCCAAATAAAATCGTTTTATACCATGAAAAATATTAATTTACATAAAACTTCTAAAAATGCAAAATAAACATTTTTTACAAATAAATTAGTTTCATATATAAGCAAGTTTATATCACGGACTTTACATTTTTTCTTCCAGAAAAAAAAACTTACTATTATTTCTATGTTTTCTTCTGCTTTCAGTGTGAAGAGCTGTGTTGTCCAGGCCAGAGTGCGGTCATACTGCTTTTAGTGTGTTCAGCTGCTAATTAACTTCTCAGACCGGAGAGTGAAACCCAGAGTAATAGCTGCCACATATACAGAGAAAAAGCAACATAGGCAAAACATTTTGAACTAAGTTTGCAATTGAGGTGGAATGCACCCGAACTGCAGAAACTTGCTTTAAAGATGCTCACTTCATGCAGCCAATGGGGTTTAATAATTTAAAATTAACTAAACTCTTTTAGTATAAAATATAATGGCTCTGTCAGAACTGAAGTGCAGAATGCTAATTTAGGATTTTAAATAATAATTCTGAATAAATGGAAATGTCATTAAAAGGAAGGATTTTTTTTTATTATTTTAAGTGCATAAAGGGACACCTTGAATTAATATAAGCCATTAAAGATAGTCCTAGATTGAGCAAAGACGTACAAATGTCAAAACCCTGAGTGAGCTAGAAAGAATTTGGCTCACAGTTGAAATATTCTGGGTCATAAACATGAACATGTTCATATTGAAAATACTGTAAAACTCATATGTATATTTTGCAAATCATAGAATTTTTAGGGAAGTATCCATATTTCTGTGGGCAATCTTTTTTGAAAGCCAAGCCCCCTTCTGGAAATATATCTATAAGCACATTGGTGCCTGTCATCATCGCCAGCCACTCCTCCACCTCCTGTTCTCCACACTCATGCTTTTGGATGTCTGTGTGAAACTCAAACAGTTCGTTCCCTTCCTCACCAGCATCACTGAACATGGGCATCAGCAGGAATTTTGGCCAAACTGTTTCTGGCCTCGATCAGCATGGGTGGCCGGTGCCAAGGGGGACGTGTGCTCTGGGGGGACCCACAGGAGGGTCAGCGCATCCCCTGCCAGCTCTTACAGGTCATGGGAAGCCATTTGTGGAGGTACCAAATAAAACAGATGCTTGGGTTCGTTACAGCTGTAGACAAACTCTTCCTAATATTGAGATGTTTTTTTAAAAAAAGGAAATTAAGCGCAAATCATGCCAACTCAGAAGGGCTGAGGGGTGCCTGTGGCAGAGGCCAGCTAACAGCACTACTCATTGATTTCTAACAGAGATTTCTGCTCTGTAACAAAGTGCCAGGGGACAGCAGTCTGCAAGTGTGACTCCTGCTTTGATGGCAGCACTCAGGACAGGCTTTTTTGTGCTTTTAGCAAATATGGGTTAGAGTTGCAGACTATGTCAAGACTTAGAAATTGAGAAAACTAAAAATTAACATTCAATGAAGACAGAAGCCCAACAGAAATGGATGGCAGAAGCAAATCAGACCTCTCAAAACACTGTTTCTGCATTGCATCATCTTTCATCAGAAACATAAACCACCGTCACACCACAGCGATCCTCACCCAAACGTCTGCTATCGCTTGGCCGTGGTCTTTAAACTGGTGCAAGGCTACAGGCGTCTCCCTAATGCACCACCAGGGCTTGAAAAGTAGCTGTGAACTATGAATCAGAAAAGGTTATTTTTTAATTGCAGAAAGAAAAAAACATTCCATTTCATACAGAAATACAGACACCTTACATGCAAAATAACTCCCATACTGGGCAAACTTCTGAAGCTAATTTCTTGTGTCTGCACATCACGGTGAGATTTCCTGGTGCCTAATGAAGTGCGAGCTCCCACCTGGGCTGTTGGGAGACCTCACTCCCACATGGATTCTCTGAAGCAGGTCCCTCAATAGGGGCATTCATTTGGATTTCTGTCTCTTGCCACTCGCTTACCTTCACATGGCCTTCAGGAACCTGCTGCTTCAGAGAAATCCACTAGCCTGCCAGAAACGGACTCATCATCACAGGTGTTTCCATCATCTGGACAAAGACTGACATTCAGCTACTGGAGACGAGGGAGACGCCGTGCGCTTCTGCATGCCCTTGGCTACAGTACTGTTGAGAATCAACCTACTACCTCCACTCTGTTCCGCTTCTGGCTCTTTCCACAGAACCCCTCCTAGGTCTTCATGGTCATTGTTCTCACGGTTCCCGGATGTGGGAACACAGACCCTACAGTCCTCTATGCAAATAATTTTTACAATGTTAGCATATGTCAGTGTAAATGCAAGTGTAGACTACAGATTGCTTTCCCCACAGTAAACTTCTATGACAACCCTTTATTTCTGGCTTCAGCTAATGAGCTTCCACACATTATGTGGTAACAGGAAACGCAAAGGCCTTTGGAGCAAAAACCTGGAGGACATGGAGAAGACCTCCTTCTGCGATACTGAAGTTTTCCTATTAAGGCTGAAAGGAACGGCTTCTTTACTAATTGAGAGATAAAAACTCAACTTGTGCCACATCCAAAAGATTCACATCTGATTCCCATTCGTTCCAAAGAGAGAATGATACTCAGAATTTATGTACAGTAATGCATTTTAAGTGAAAGTTCAAGCCCACGGTACTGCACAGCATGCATGGATTCTGCTGGACTGAAAGACAGCAGGAAACAAATGCACCCATCTGGCCACATAAATCAATCACTGAAATCTGAAGATACACCCACAGAAGGGAAAAAATGATTAATAGATCTGTGATGTGTAAATTTTTATTTAACTCTAAAATCACACTAAAAATCGTGTTTTTGAAGAACGCCACGTCAAGGACATGAGGACTTTGTAATAGCAAGAGTCTTCTAAATCTGTCAGAATAGGCAGGGTAGATTAAAAGTGCACAATGAATCCTGGTGCAGCAGTTGGGAGGGTGGCCATCTCCTCGCCGGGAGGGTGGCTTCCCACCCGCGCAGGGTAGATGGTGCCACCCAGCGCTGGACACCATGGACCTCCCACTCTCACGGTGTGGTTTAAGTGATTCCTAGGGACTAAATATCATATGGCTTTTCTGTCTATCTCATTCTCTCAGTAGGTTCAGACCTTCACTGCACCGTAGTGGCTGTGCAGAAGCTGAAGGGCCAGAGGCTCTGCTGGCAGCTGAGGACTAAACATGTGAGTTTCCTTTAGTGTGGGCACGAAAGCCCCCAGATACTGGAGAAAGCAGCCTGTATACTCTGCACAGAGCTCAGCGCCAGAGTGCAGCATGATTCTGTGCCTAATCTCAAGCTGCTTTTTCTGGCAAAGGGTCACATCTGGGGTGAATCCCTCTGAACAGAGACTTCTAGGCTGAGGGCTCGGAGGAGGCGCTTTGGATCAGGTCACGATCTCCCTGCCCGCTCCGTCTGGCACGTGGGACATTTCTGCACCTTAGGTCTACTGACTCACCTTAAAAACAGCGCTGTAGTAGATCCATTCCCAGCCACATTTTGTCATTAAAAATGGAGTGTTTTGGCTGACTTTGCCTTATGGTTCAAGTATTAGCTCCTCGGAAGCCACATACCGCAGAGAGAAGCTGGGCCCTCATTAGTCACTTGCTAAACGAAGCCCTGACATTCAGTCTGTAGCACTGTGAGACAGCATCTCACAGGTTTGGGGTTTTATTTCTAAAACTTTGGACAACATTTTTGCCTCTCAAGTGTACTTTTCCCTGCCAATAATATGCTGGTGCCTTTTCAAGCATCTTCGTAGGTCACTTGGGAAGGAACACAACTGTGCACCAGAACATGGATGCAGCTGAATCTTTTGACACCATTAACGAGTTTTGTCATTCCACAGGAGTAGTAATTGCCTCCACAACATTTCGGGACCAGAAACAGCCATCTTAATCTAAAACAGCCTGTCTTACCAATGGGAAGGCCTTGAAAACACGGTCTTTTAAAATTGGCTGACACAAAGCTCACCCCTATCTCTATCAGCATTGCAATAAATAAATGATTACAGTCAAAGTACTGCCACTATTGTTATTAGCAGCCTGCAAGTGAAAGTTGAATCAGAAGAACACTGAAGAATGAAAATACTTGTAAAGTTCATTCTATTTCAAGTCAGACTAATTCCACTGGAGAACGTTACATACTCACCAGCACAACGTCTCCAGCCTTGGTTCCTGTCACTATGGGCATCTGATTTACAATCACCACCACATTTTTTGTTTGGTTTTTTTGTCTTCCTTTATTCACTGACTCCTGCAAACCTTTGGGAGGAGAAATGAAGACTACTATAGCAGCTTTTAAATTGACTCTTATATTAAGAATGTTATGTTTTTTATATCCGCTTTGAAAGGGTAATATGAAACTTATGAAATATTTACTAAGTGTGATGCATAAACAACAAATCAACCCTTTTCCATTAAATATTTTTTGTGAAAGATATTTTTAATAAAATACTGCAGCTTGCAATTTAATTACAATGAGTAATTAAAACTTAGAGGATAATCATTTTTGGCAAAAAGTCAGTTTTTGTTAAAATTTTAAGATAGAGAAAAGATGCATATTACGACCATAATACTGTTAGTAATTAAGATAAATGCATCAATTATTAAAGATGCAAACATGTCAAGCAAGCATAACTAATTATTTGAGCATGTTAACAGTTGTTTAATGTTAACAAGCAGTGAATTATTAAAGACCCCATGTGTCACATTTTGGACTGCATAAAATATAATGTTCTGGAAGGGTTTATGATTTTCAGGTTTTGCTTAGATCTTTCCAGTCAGATAAGCAATAAATTTAAGATAACTTGCATTTAAACTGTATTTCTAAAATAATTAGCTGTAATTGTATAATGAAATGTTGTATTTCTCACTTTATGAAGACTTCCAAATTCAGAAAAAATGATCAAAATATATCAATAGGTGCTCTATGCTGTAAATACACTATTTCAGTATGAGAGTGTGCAATTTCTTCATTAAAAAGAGATATATTTGAAAAGCTTAAACTGTCAGAGTAACAACTAAACTGGGGTGAAAGAGTGCATTTTATGTGAGTTAATGCTCGTATTGGTACCTGGCTTTGTATTTCAGTGGCTGAATACCATCCTTCCAAAGAAAGATCTGTAAAGATCCCCTCAGCCAGCTCCTGGTGACTGCGGTAAGGCAGCTGCTTTCCCACCTCCAAATGTCTGTTAGCGATCCCACAACATAGGACATGAGTAAAAACCCATCAGAATAGTTTAGAGTTGTACAAACTATCACTAGAAATCCTGAAACTCATTTTGTTCTCATCGTGGTTTTGGTAGTGGTTTTGGGTAGGTTGGTGTTTTTGCGGGTTTTTTGTTTGGTGGGTTGGGTTTTTTAGTTGGGTTTTTTTTTTCTTTCTTTTTCCCCCCTTCTGTTTTTTAAAGACAAACATAGGCTTATTTTGTGTGAAAAGTCTTCTTTGAACTGGACCTTCTTCCAGCGGACTGAAAACTAAAATCTTTATGTCTAAGCATTCGCTTTTAAACCTTGAATTCTGGTGAGTCCCCAATGGATTTATTGCAAATCAGAGAGATGTCACAAGATCAGCGATTTGAATTTCTGGATATTTACTGCTATACTTTTCTAGCCCTACCGAACCATGTTGGCATTGCCCCTGCCTTTGCCCTGGCGAAGCTCTCTGGATTAACTCCTATGCTGGTAGTAACAGCAGCTGCTAATTTAGATTATTTTGACATGATCAAGGAGAAAACACATAAGCATTTACCATGGCACATCAAGGGGAAGGTGACCCCTGTACCTTGCTGAGCTGCAGCCAGGAAGTTTGCTGGTGGTCTTTGAACAGAGCAGACCTCCACCGCCAACGTGCCAAGGTGGTGGCCCACTTCCCAGAGCACCATCCAACACCACCATGGAGATCGCCGGCTTGAATCCATGTCAGGGGGAGGAGAGGCCTGGGAGCACCAACGAAACATTTGTTTGTTTGTTTTTAGCAACATATTAATATGAATTAATGTTTGCAAAGCTCTTTGACATCTTTAGATGAAAGAGGATGTGCACAAATATTAGGCTGTTAATTGGGTGGCTGGAGGGTATGCAAACAGCGCAGACCCAGTGCAATACTTAGTTCTTCACACTAATGTTTAAAAATCTCTTCTGCCCTGCAATTAAGCAAAGTTTCAGCCATGCAGTGGGAAGACAGGTCTGACCTCCAAAAACTTGCAAGCAAAATTTACCCGTGGCAGTGAGGAAGAGCTCACAGAAACACATGCCAGCCACTCCGCCAGGCCTCCCTGCAGCACCACACCGGCATGAGAAGTGTGTTTCAGTAGTCCAGAATGGAGTGTCCCGGGCAGAGAGGACAGTGAATTTTCCTTGTCATGATCTGTTTTCTAATGAACACAGCCCAATATATCCCCCTCTCCCAAGCATAACTGAAAGGCTACTGCCCCAAAACGCAATTGGAGTTTATAAATCCAGGCCATCACAAAAGCACAAAGGTCAAAGCCAGACACACTGGTAGAAAAAGATAATGATAACAAAATTACAGGTAGTTGGGCGAGCAGCACCTCAGGCCCAAGGCAACAGTGGGATTTCAGGTGCTGGAAGACAAGTGTGTCTTTTGCAGATAATTTACTGTGCTCAAACATACACAAAGGAAGTTTTGGGATCCTACTGGTCTTCTTTTTAGTTTACCTTATTTAGTATTTTTCCCCCAATTTTTCTTCCCGTTTCTAGGTGACCTCCCTCCTGTGACAAGGTCTCCCCATTATGACAGTGAGCTCTGATGATAATGTAGGTAACATTCAGACTGAGACCAAGTGCAGCAGAAAGCCATATTTCACTCCTGACCTTCAGCTCCCCCTCCAGTGCAATGCACACATTATATTTCCTTTCACTCATAGCAGGACCAGTGAAACAACGCCAGATGAAATAAGTGACATTTCCTTAGCTAGATACCAGAGATGAATAAAATAGTTTTGCCATTTTCGCTGGATGCATGATACCGGCCACACCACTTTGCTTAGCTCAGATTAGCTATTAAGATCCCTGCTTAGGAGAGGCAAGGAGAGAAAGGCGAGGCAGAGCCCACCCTGGCACACGCAGCGCTTTGCAGCCTGCCCGTGCTGCGACAGAGCCAAGGGGCTTTGGGAGGAAGCTCCCAGTGACGCCCCGGAAGGTTTTCCATCCATCCCTGTTATCCCAGCCAGAACAATACACCTGCTAAAGCGCAGGAAAAGATCCTGCTGTCGAGCCGCTCCGAAGCCCCAAACCCAAAATCGCGGGTTCTCTCATCTCCAGCACCAACTGCTGCACTACACAGTAGCGCTGGCAACGCTCCAGGCGTATTCCTTTATGTGTCAGGCCTGAATCTCTTCATATGTTAGGGTAGAGCTGCGTGTACAGTACTTCCCTTACTTCCAAGGCGTTTTTGCCATCTGTTTCTATTATGGGAGTTTATGGCACAGAATACCTCAGACAGTACAGTATCTGTTTCTTTTCTGCGCTGCAGTTATGGTTGCTGTGCCGCTTTATGAACAGAATGATAAAACTTGGAGCCTTCTTAATTCTCTCCTTTCCACCCCCATTTTTTTCATAGCACGTTGCAGAAATGGAAGGATTTTTTTTACAGTTCGTATTATTATGATGAGAAGTGATTTGAAAGAAAGTACGGAATTTATCAGGAAATGGAAATGTGACTACAAGGCAGCTTTTAAAAATCCTTTAATCATATCATGATTAAGAAGGTTTTTATATTGTTACTTCTATGTTCTGAAGTGTATAGAACTTTGTTATAAGCCAAAATTTGCTTTTTCTTTTTTCTTTCCTTTTTTTTTTTTTTTTTTAAATGATCTTACTTGGAATAGATAGTCTATCATTCACATACATTAAACTCCTGCACTAAAACAGGGGCTCCACATGCAGAAGGGCTCCATGGATTTTCAAGAGTAATATTTCACCATTCTTTGCGTTCCCGAAATCAAAACACTTACTTGAAGCAGTGTTGTGTCAATAAACCCATGTCCCCCGTCACATATTCTCTGAGAACCTTTCATTCCTTGAGGAGAGGAGTTATTCTGTAAACTTTATATAGACATTTTTGTGATGTGGAGAGCTATTATTTTTATGCAACAGTGTCACATTTTAACTGCATTTAGATGGTGAATGTTTGCAATCATCCTCATTGTCTCTAGCACATGAGGAGGCGGAGCTGTTGCACACTTCTTTAAAGAATGAATGAATGCAGGCTCATGGGCAGAAGATTAGATAGGTATGAATTTGGCAAAGAAATCAAATATAAACGCAAAGAAATATCCTATTTGCCCATGGCTGGTTTGATCACATGGTGACCATCTGGAATTTAGATCAAGCCTTCAATAAAATACAAGGGACCACACTTCTGCAGCACTCTCAATGATAAATTAATATCTGAGCTGGAAGTACTACAAGAAAACAGTGATAAAGAAGACAAAAGCCACATCTCACATACTCCAATTGCACTCCATTTCCTGGTGTTTCTTCACTTCCCCCCTCCCCCTGCCCATTAATATAAACATTATATGAGAAGTATAGTGAGAGCAATAAAAAATAAATGGCAATTAGAGCCAAGATCCAGAGCTAAGACAGGAGGAAAAAAGGAACAGAAACATTGGTCCTGATGGCCTTTTCCTGTTCCAATTTTTTTTAATGTTCTTCTGACCCTGATTAGATCTGCAACTTCTCATGTGAGGCTTTGAGATGAGTCCTATATTTAGATAAAAAAAGCTGTACCACAAGCGAACTGCCGAGCATGCAGGGAACCATAGATACTTTGCCATGTTTTCTGAACTACACCATTGCCTGTTATTTGCCCTCCTGCTGGCAGCTGACTTACCACATCACCTCTTGGGTGCAACCTGCAAAACAAAAGCTCTGGAGCCCTCTGAGCTACTTCAGGAGGTCTCTGCCACCCGGAGCTGCTTGCATCCTCGGCAGCATCTCTCCATTTACCACAGTACCTTGTCAGCAGGACAGCTGTTTTAGCTGATCTTAGCAAGCAGTTTCTTACCGGCTAATTCAGAGGCAATGCCTAAGGTTACCCCCCAAATCCAGAGCCTGGGCAGCCCTGAGCCCTCGTCTTGGAAGCACCAGCAGAGGCAACAGCCCGAGCCTGGTCCCTCATCACTGCACGGTGCCAAACACAGCAGGTGCTGTCCTCTCTTGTAGGCAGCACCACACTGGCCAATGCCTCAAGACAGACCAGCAAATTGGTTCAGCTGAAGACTTAGGAAAGAGAAAACATGTTAGTTTTCAGGTTCACCCTGAAGCCACACAAAGGTGGACCAAAGGATGCCCCAGGTATAAGCCAACCTGACTTTCACTGGTTCAGTAACATGACCAGTGCCACAGTTCCTGGGATTTCCTCCTCTGTTTAGCTGGGGGCTTTTTAGCACAACATAGAAGTCCTTCTCCCTCAACCCACCAGTTCACATTTCATTGCATCTTCCCACCACTTTCAAGCCATAGGTATTTATATGAGCCTTAAGAGCTCGGGAGTCACCTCCCTCCTTTGCCTTGTCCGCAGGGGATGGAAAACTGTTCTGTACCCAGCGCACACATGGTGAAGGCCATTATAAGGGGCGTAGAAACACAACAATGACCCCCTGCCACAGCTTCCAAAGATGGGGTACAGCCGGCTGGATGGCAGTATGAACCCTGACACTGGAGCGCTCCGGCACAGTGTTCCCAAGGTGCATTTCTAATACCTCTGGCATTAGTATTTCTGCCACCTTTCAATATTCAGAACGGCAGAAGTAGTGAACTGTCGTAGTGAACCGTCCCGGCAGTATGGATCAGAACATACTTCACTGCGCCTTTATGCAAACCTGTGGACGCACGCGGGGTGTGCCTCCCACCGCAGCAGCTTTTGCGATGTCTGCTCAGGATTACAGATACTCTGTTGTAAGGCTTTTTTACAACTGAAAAGGAAAGGTGCTCATTTTCCATGGATGGTATGGATGCACGTCCATTTGGCCCACAGAGGGAAACACAAGTCCCTTCCTGCTATGGGTAAGGAAAAAAAAATTGTAAGTCTATCAGGACAAAGGTAAAAAACAATCTCTGGAAAAAACAGGGGGGAATACTCTGTGTCTCTCTTTAGCAAATAAAGTGCTCAGACTATGTTTTAATTCTGCTTGAGCAAGGTAATACTCACATCTCCTGCAAATCCCCTTCAGCCCTGTCAGAGGACAGTTACGAACGCCTCTGTGGCAGTCACCTCCTTCACTTCCCTTCTGTCACAGGACAGATTTTAAGAACTAAACAAATATTAGAAGTTAAAAAAAAAAATAAAATTCATGAGCCCTTCAGTTTCATTTGTATTTTAGGTTTAAAGGAGTGATTTTTTGCTTGCTGTTCGGATCAATAGATTATTTCAGTAATAGAAATACTAATGTCTTTAAATCTATATTTTTTTTCCTGCAAATCACCAAAAAGTCTCTCCCAGATTAGGCCTCCCAACCAACTGATTTAGTTATGTGTCACAGGAGCCTCAGTGTCTCATTTTTCTCTTTTCCTGGGCTGAAGGAAATGCTTATTGGTACTGTACTTTAAACCCCAGCCAATGGAAAGCAATGTTTCACCATTTATCTACCCCTGACACATTTTTATGTAAACTGTTGCAAAGGGAAGGGATTCAGATGTTTTACCAACTCCACTAAAGTACGAATAAAAGGCATCCAAGGTTCAAAGAGTTAAATTACCCAACAGTTTCCCCCGTTGTGCTCGCCCCCCACCCTGAGCCCCTCTCTTCTCTCTCAGGGCTATGCTTGATTTATGGTGTGATCCATCCCTGTTGGGAGTTGACAGTCACTTTCATTTTCTGGTATTTTTTTTCCTTTCGCTGCCAAGGTCACCAGAGAGAGGGCCCTCCAAGTTTTCTGCATTCGTCCTCCTTCACCCTTCCACCGGCTTGGCCTCATGAATCATCCCGTCTTCACATTGAACTCCTGATGCTTCTCTTCCACCAAACTGCCCGACTTCCGCAATTTTTCTTCATTCTCACTAACAATTTGGTAATGAAATATTGATTTTTAGTTAGATTCAAATAGATGTTATTAAGTTTGCATTGATAAATCGTTCCCTTTCTCAGGCTGGAAGTACCTCAGTCAAATTCTAACTGCGCTTTCATACCTGGTGATGTATTAATTTGACATATTTGTCACCCAGGCTGCCTGGCTCAGAGTTAGAGGAGAGCGTCTGTCCTAATTGCTGCTATTTCACAGAGAAGGTGTAATTCTAGCTGATTTCTTCCAAGGATTTTAGTCCTAAAATAAAATGTTTGCAAATATTTTCCGTGGGGTTTTTACTGGGAAAACAAGCGAACAGACACTTTTTTCCAGAAGGGAGAGGTAGGCATTCAACAAAAGCACGAGCCAATTAATGTTACATGTTTTCAGTTAATTTTGCTAATTGGAATATATTAAATATCAATGAATTTCCCATGGATTCGAAGACAAGTAAGCAGTTCTTTTAACCCTCTTTGGTGAGAACTATGGGATATGTAAGATTTTTAAAAATCAGCTAAAAAAACCAACTGCTCCCTTAAGTAGTTAAACAAAGTCAGCATTGCCTGCACATGCCCGGTACAGTAACCCCTCCGTCAGAGTTGAAGGTGGGACACAGGCAACGCCAGGTGGCAGAAACCGTGTCAGCATTGCATCATCTTTCACCTATGCAGGGGATAAGGTTCCCAGTCCCAAGACTTCACCAAGGGCAAAAACTGTGATCACAGATAGAAAGACAAATAACTTATGCTGAAAAAGAGACATACACTTGCCCCCTCTGAAATACCCAGACCTTGTTCTCCACTGCAGAACTGCTCCAAAAATAGCTGCTGCTGAACCCCCTGTGCCCCCAGCACCGCCTGTGGCCAGCGGTGCCCAGTGGCAGAGCACAGGGCAGAGACCACAGAAATTCAGCTCCAATCCAGATGGCAGAAGGGGAGGGAAGGACACACACATGCTTATTCCCACTCTGTGTACATCTCAAGTAACAATTAGTTTTAAATTACAGACAACTCAGTTAAAAGTTTAGATGGAGGTTTGCACCTGCATCAATTTGAAGGCTGGAATTTCAGCCGGACCGCAATCTGAGCTGCCATTCTGTGCATGTCATTCTGCACCTGTAAAAATTCCACCTTCCCAGTATCCCTGCAGCAGATACCAACGTAAGTCCTTCATACCATAGCTACAAAAATGAATCCCGTATTTACTGTGACTGGATAAAGCACAAGTGTGGTTTCTTACCCACTAAATTAAAAGCTACCTGCTGAAAAGCCAACCTCTAAAGAGTATTAGGGGAAAAAAAAAAAAAAAAAAGAAAGAAAAAAAAAATCAGCAATGTGTTACTACCGGTCCTCCAAGAGGAGTATTGAACTCCTGTGTGCTGACTGATTTCAAGAAACAGGCATTGATGAATAAAGCCCAACTGCTTCCTATGCTCTGTGTCACACCTTTTTATTTACAAAATAATTTAGTATAAAAGAGGTGATTCTTGGAAATTAGCTTTCAGAAGTTCAAATCAATTTAGTTGGTGCCTGCTGAAAGCTTATTTTCAAAACAAAAAGTTCCAATAAAGGAAATGTTTTTCAAAACAACAAAACTCCAATTTAGAGCAGACAAAATATTTACTGCTCATGAATTTAACTTCTGGTGTTTAACATGTTTGCTGTGTTCCCCATGCTACATAGAGTGAGGTAAATGCAATGTTTTAGTGGCACTGGTAGCTGCTGACTCCACCCATAGCTTCCATTGCATTTCTTAAAATAAAACAAACTGGAAAAAGGATATAACAACATAAACCAACCTTCAGTACCTCCCCCTCCACACTGATACTGTAATAAGACTGTTTAAATGAATCAGACAGCAGAAGGGACGCATAGATTTCTCTACTCATGTAAGTTCATTTGTTCTTCTTGCATTCCTCCTCTAACACACTTCTAGGATTATTTAGTGCAATAAGTAATTATCAATCCGCTTTGGAAAGCCATTATACATTTACATACTCTTCAAAGCTGCTGTTACTTTTATTGTTTCTAATGCCAAAATGGGAATGTGAGACAAGAGCCTCTCTAAGAGCAGGTTATAGTGAGTTCAGCGTGCAGAATGCAGTTTGTAGGATGCATATGGGAATGAGTCATTTCTGAGAAACATAAAACTCTGAGTTATCAAACCTTTTGCTAGTCAATTATTTTTCTTTACTATGCTTGCTAGTAATAACAACTGCTATAAGAAGCGTGCTCTGCGGTAGCATTTCTACTAACTGTTATTAATCTGGTGGAAAGCAAAATGTTACTGGACCAAAGCATCCCTCTTAGAACCAAAAAAGCACAATAATTCAGAAGGTAAAGATAAAATTCAGATATTTTGTGGAGTCTTCCTTTCCTTCCACTACAGGACAGGTATTGCAGAACACAAAGTGAAATAACCCACCAGAAAACCCCAGTGAAGGGAGTAGCTGAGCAGGAGCGTGACAGACACGCTGTCAGAGCCTGCTTACCAGCACAAGCAGATAAATATGCACTTAGGGAATTAAAACATATATACACGTACAAACAATATTGACTGTAATGGCCTTTTGGGTCCATCAAGTTCTAATAATATATGTTAAATATGGAAAACCGGCAATGCTAGATTATTACAAGGTATTGAGGAGTAATTCCTGCCAGGTGAGCAGCCAGCTGCAGTGTCACCCTGCCGTGGACCACAGCAAGAGGGTTTCTCCTCCAAAGGTTTCTCCCCTGGCAGTGGGTGGCTCAGGTTAGTACAGGGCTGCTACTGACTTCTGACAAAACCAGTGTTCGCCTCTACGCTCGGCCTCCCATGCTCCACACACCACAGTTCAAATTCCCAGTGAAATCTAGAGCTGGGTCAGGAGCCCAAACTGCTTCCCAACCCACAGCATCCTAGCACATGGGTAAGAAACCCCAGGTACTGATAGGCACCCTGAAAGCACATTCACAGACTTCATGGGACTATGTGGCAAAGCACAAGGTGCACTTTGGCATTTGCTCCTGCCTACACAATTGCAACGTGGTATGTGTACAGGTGATGCTGTAAGTCACCCTCATGGAGCACATTTTACATGCCTAATGCTAAAGCACCAGTCCAGACATCTGAGATAATGCAGCAGAAATTGAAATACTTACAGTGGAAAGGTTTCCCCATCGCTGCCAGTGTCCCTGGTGCTGGCCTTTGATGGACTGCCATCAAGATGAAGGGGAAGAGCTGCTGTCAGCAAGGCTCTGCCTCCTGCTGCTGCTGAGCACAAGGTTTTTACATTTTTCCCATTAGGTGACACCTGGGAAGTCTTCTAGGAGAAATGTTTATGAATTCTAGGAGAAACTGCAACATCAATAGCACCGCTGTATCTCTTCATGCTGCATCCATGGACCAGGAAACAGACAGCCCTTCACATGCACCATGGTCTGTAGAAAATCCAGACGAGGTGGAAGGGTCATCTCCTCAAGGTTTCTACTATATGAAATACTGGGTCAGACTACCTAGCAATCCATTTCTTGTCTTACAAGATTTTTGGTTTGTTCAGAAATTAAGTAAAAAACCCTTACCATAATCTGGTAGGGACATGTTGATTCAAGGAAGCAGCTGCTGAATGAGCCAGAGATGAAGTAAACAAAGCTGATAGCAGCATTATCCTGTGCCCCCTTAGCAATGAAAACACAGATTGGGCTAATTGTCAGTAAAAGAAAATATTCTTTTTCATTTTCTTGGCAGGTACTTCAGCTTGGCTGCTTCAAGGAAGCAGCTGAAAGCTCCCACAGCTAGGACCTTCCTTCCTGAGCACCTCTTGTGTCATCTCCTACACAAGAAAAGGATTTCCCTTTCTTCCCCAAGCACTTTCCCTTCTCCTTACAACCTGTTTTTCCTCCATCTAGCCATGATCCTTCACTCTAATGAGAAGTAATTAAGCTGAAAAGAACCTGTGAGGGCTGGAACCACCCTTTGTGAACCCAGACCAGCCAGCCAGACTTGTATTCACGTGGTAGTGTTGCTCTCAAGGAAAGAAAGATATGGTAAACAGATTGGAACTTACACCTGGTGAAAACTGGAGCAGTTTCCATAGGAAAGATGTAGAATATTTCCCTTCTGGTTCCCCAGTGTAACCAAACCTGTGGTGCATAGCCTGGGGAGCAGGAAAGCTGAGTTAAGATTCCCTTAATAAACAAAGCTGGGCATCGAATCCAAGTCCCCACATTCTTCTGGCAGAATACCCCAATTAAGCTGCTTGGTAAAAACATCATCTTTTGTGATGCTGATCCTGTCCTAACTGCCCCATATGCCAGGGAAACTCAAGATAATCAAGGTTCATCTTTAAGTTTTGCTCAGGGCATAAATTCTTACTGCTCCTCTCTGCCCCTCTTCAAAGCATCCCACATAGAAAAAAATATTGTTTTCCTTGGGGTAACGCTGGCTGTCAAGTCATCGTTAGTAATAGTCTCTCCACATGAGATGAGGTTTTGGTACATTCACTGATAGTGAATGCAAGGAGCAAACAGTTGCGACCCAAGTACGTTATGCTATCCCCATCTTTCAGAAGATCTCAACTGGAGATTTGGTGGTAAGAGAATTAGGCACCAATTAATAGTCAACATATATAAACAACATATATGAACAAACACAGCCTTACGATCAAACGTATTAAATTACCTCCAAAAGCAATTAGTTCAATGTTACTGTGATTGCAGTCAGAAACAGGGAAATTTATTGTTCTCTATTTTAAACATTTAAAATCAATGTGCTTGCCTTGTGAATGTACCAACAGCTATTCTGAATACAAAACCAAAACCTATCAAAAATGCTTAATTACACGAAGTTTTCCATTACTTCTTACAACTTCACCACCATTCCTCTTTCCTTAAGATCTTTCTTCTGGTGCATTTTTTTTATGCTATTAGTGCTGTCTATAAAATATGAATCACAATTCCATGATCGTCATAAAAATCATAAAATTCTATGCCTGCCATGAAAATATTACATGATTTATTTTTGTGTGAAGTACATATTAAATCTAAGTATTGGAATGATATTTTGCCTCCTTGACATCAAGAACTTTAAAAGACGCACAATTTCTACTCAATTGCTATTATGTTAGGTTTCCTTCTTTATTTTAAAACAGATATTTCAGAAGCTATTTATAGATCGAGGTTAATATTCATATTGCCATATGCTGTACAGTATTTGCTCATACACCCTCTTCATTTTTATGACATATGGTTGCTGCATTATACACGGCATTCTCCTAATGTATTGCATATGCATATAACATTTAATACAACAGTGGGTATATACACCGTACATTTTCTGCTAGCATTTTTTGAACTGATAGACAAGGTAGCTCCTCAGCTGTGCTCATTGAAGGAGAAAAGGTGTGGTCATAAATGCACTAGAGCTCTCTGCTTTGGATGCTGGTATAAACCCACACCCAAAACACCAGGGAGACAAAAAACAACATAAATGGAGAAGGAGAGGAAACTTCTCTGGTGGCTTTAGGATCTCTCCACACTCACAAGTACATACAGCAGCCTTCAGTGGCTTGGTCTGAGAGGTCACCATATGGGGGTCTTAAACTGCATATCAGGCTTAAGCATCCCACTGTTACAACCCAAGGGACATGTTAACAAACGGCAGGATTTTTCCCCTCTTGTGGACACCAGAAGTTTAAAATTGATTTTATCGCCTTCAGCTGATAGGTTCTTAATCTCACATCTTAATGATTCCCATATGCAAGGTACTGTCACTAGATCTAAGCAAAATTATTCTACAAAGAGCCTTCGTTCCAGTTAAAAAAAAAATACAAATATGAAAACAGGGAAATAGCTTGCAAATTCCCTTCCACTTGACTGCACCATTTGCATTGGTAAAAACAACACTAAAAAATTAAAATCTGAGAATACTGAAACATTAAAAAAAGACCCAAACCTGAAGTTTTCTTTGTCATTACATTCTGTTTTGAAAGCTAAAAAAACAGAAACAAAAATCAAGTCAAGGAAGCAAAAGAAAAAAAAATTGACTCTGAACTATTTATCTACTTTTAGCATTGCCAAGGAATGGAAACATCCGTTATTCACACAGCTCTAGTCATCATAGCACTCTATAAAGTTCAGTGGTCACAGAGCGCTCAAGAACTAATAATTAGTTTTTCCTCTTTTTAAGCAGAAAAAAGCCCTTATGCTAATAATCAACAAGTACGTAACATTTTCCATTAAACCTTCCAAGGTTTGACATGACTACAGCATTTTAATGCTGCGACCCATGCTTTGTTGAATATTTTTTGCAGCTTTTGCCCAGAACAAGATTCTTGCCATCGCTGTGTATCCCAGCCACCAACGTTTGCCAGGCAAGGGCAGGGCTTGTTCTTTCAAGAGAAGACTTTGGTCTGCATTTCTGAGAGCTTAACTACAGGATCACATCCAAAGTTAAGAGGGAGAAATGAGCGGGGAAAATGTGACTTACGCCAAACACTTCCTCAGGACTTTGCCTGTCACATCTTCAACAGAAATGGAGTTATTTACTATTGACAGAGAACAACTTCATCCTGGTTTTGCAGGAACATCCTGCTCCTTTCCAAGTGGGCATTGCATACCGCCTTTGTCCTTTCAGTCCTGCTCCTTTCCACTAATTCATATCAAAAAATAGTATTAATAATAATCAATATCAATAAATATCAGTTAAGAAGGCCTCACAAGCCTTTCAAAAGACACAGACATCGCAAACACAGGTGCCAGCCTTGCAGAACCAAAACCCCCTGTTTTGCCAAGGGGGGCAGGTCTTTGGGGCTGCTTTCACGGGTTCCTGGTGATTCCAGCAGGAGCAAGGAGCACAACTCAGCCTCCGCAACACAGTTCAACACCACACAATCTGACAGCCTTGTATGCGTCAAATTCCCAATTCAATCAATAGGAACTTTTATAAAAGTGGAGTAGAAAGTACTCATCCTGGAAAAATTTGAATCTGTAGTTCAAAGGTTTATGAAAGTCTATTGACTTTAGTGGACTATGGATTGCATTCCTAGGACCTGGATTCAAAAAGGTAGGCAAGGACAAAACCTGCTTTTCTTTCTATACAGATGATCCTTATAAAAATACACTCTTATAAAACAGTTCCAATACCTCAAATGCACACCCCCATCCTCCAGTCCAAAGGCCATATAATTAAGCCATCTGATATTCAGATGCTTCCCCGCCCCCACCACCTCCTGTCAGAAACAATGAAGAAATAAGCAGATTTCTTCTAGAGCCATAGGCTTTAACTACTGCATCATGTATAGAGAACAGAAAGGAAAGGCTGCACAGGATGCAGAAACCATGAAGAAAAGTTATTAAAGATTTAGCAAAAAGAAAAATCAATCAAGGGAGATACACAAACCTGATTAGGAAAGAAAAGATTGTATGCTCCTATATATAAATATATATATTTATAGGCATGTTAACGGGTGGCTGGTTCTTCTAAGATTAAAGAAAATAACCTAAGGTTAAATATCCTTTTGAGTTCCTCTGCTACCATCTACAAAACTGGAAACCTGTTTGCCATGGCTTCAAGCAAAGGACTGATAAAAGAATATTTTTGCAGCTAAATTCCCTCTTTTTCCACCAGCTCCTGAAGTCATGAGACAAATTCACTTGCCAGAAACTGATTGAGTACAGGGGATTTTTCCAAGTCTCTTTTCTGACCCAGATTTGTGTCTTTGTGCTTTCTGAACAGATGGATAAGATGATCATTCTTTAAAGATCCCAACTTAAATGAAAATGTGTTTAGTGGTTCCAGTGCAGGGAAATACAGTAAGCCATTAAACCATGACAAATTTGACACACACAACAACTTCAGGGAAAAGAGGCCAAAAAAATGGAATGTCTCCCTTACCAAAGCAGAAACTGAATCCGAGTGATTAAAAAAAGCAGCGAGGGAGATAAGAAAACAGCCATCCTTCCCCTCCGGGCGTACACCACAGCCTACCGCACGGGAGCATCACAGCACACTCCTACCAGCTACCCCAACCCCATCCACCAGCATCACCGAAATTAGCACACAAATGCCAAGCTCCCAATTAAAGAGATAGCAAAGCTCCCTGGAAAAGGTAATGAGACACATTCTGCTAAGTACTTGCCCACAATTCACAAATGAATACAGCTCGGCTCAGCTAAAGAAAGAAAAAAAAAAAAAAAAAAAAAAGAACCCAGACAACAAAACCCCACTGAATTGTGATTTATAGTAAATCTCTGACATTTTTATGGTTCTCAAACCAATAATGCAAGAAGAAACAGCAGACAGTGAGTTCTTGGCACTGGTATTGACTTCAAGGTCAGTGGAGCACAGAAACCCATTGGTTACTGATAAAATGGCCTCTCCTCCACCCAGCTGCTTCTGGTTTTCAGCGGAGAACTTCTTGGAAACCTGCAGGTGTTTGATATTTTGTGGTACTTAGCTCCCCTACTGCACTTGATAGAATAATTACTTTGTTTAAACTTTTCAATCAACAGAATTTCTTCTTCCCTTGAGCCTGGAATTGCTTTATTTAGTATGAAGACTAAAGAAAGAAGGTTAACAGCCTTTAGTTATTCACATCTATGCAGAAGTCTTTTATTCTTGAATCAAAAATGGTATTGCTATTATTATTCTTTTAACTCGTATGTAAGGGTAACATGATTGTGTCTGTAAGTAAGTGCCATACTGGATTTAATCATGCTATTTATTTGCTTTGAATTATCCTGTATTCATTTTTTCTGTACTCTTAGGCATCTATAAAGTGGTTCTTACTATTACAGTAAATTAAATGCACTTTAAAAGATTATCTTTTACATTTGTCATAACAAGAATTTACATCAATGTTTTTCTCTCTTTAAGTGGGTATAAAGAACTCGTATTCATTTTCTAATTTATTGTGTAGTATTTATTACACGAAGAATGATTTCTTAACTAATCACAACTCATTAAAATCGCAAATTATTCCCAATAACCCATGGTAAAAGACCTCTTGTATCAGGAACAGAAAAACAATCCAAAGATTTTTAGTGAAGAAGCATAACTCATCCTCTGCCACTTTTCCTGGATGAAATTAAGTATTTCAATATGCAAAAACTCTATGGGAAGTAACAAGCCTTCAGAGGAGGGGAGAAACCGCATGAAAACAAGTGGCAGGAAGGATGGAGGATGGGTGAGAATGGCACATCTTGGAGCAGAGGAGGAAAATGGAGGTGGGATGCCACGTGCAGGGGAGGAACCTCCAACCTCTCCTCCGCCTGCATCCCTCTCTCTGCGGATTCGCCTTGCTAGTCCCTCCCCACTAGCTGCGAGCAAACAGCGTGCTGGGGGTTTCATGGCCAGCCTTTTGCAGCCCCGTGCCACATTGCCTAATGGCTACCACATAATTATTGTGCTCCGTGGAGCAGGCAGCTCCCTAACATAATGTATGAACTGCACAAGAGCGTTCTTCACGCAGATCTACAGAAAGAGCCATTTAAATCTTAGTTGTTAAATACTGCATTCAGCCTGCCAGTTACTCGCCTTTTTCTGCTTCAGATATGTGGCGTCTTCCACATGTTTAGCGCTGAAGCAGGCATTTGTTTGGACTATACGCCTCTGTGTACTTTTTTAATGTAATAAAATTGACAGATGACTTCTTTTTGCAACAGGTTTGGTAGAAGAAAATGTTTTTTTTCTTGATGGCTGTTTAGACAGCAGTCTTAAAAAATGACTAGTCACTAAAATTCCTCATGCTCATTTCATATCGTGTTGATTCATATTAAATTCATGACAACAAAAAAGCAACTTGAGGCACTTTTGGAAATGACCACTCTTTAGTGCTTCTCTCCTCCAGGCTCGATAGGCCCAGAGTCCATAAAGCTGCCTGCTGTCTTGTGTCATGAAAAGAAACAGCTTTGCCTGGGAATGCCATTACTGTGTAATGAGGCATGCAGCAAAATATACCTTCAGCAGCCACTTGATGAAGGCTTGCTGACACACCAGACCAGACAGAAATGTTTTTTTGTGTGTTCTTCCTTATTTTGTCCATCAATCACATCATTAGTCAAAGCAGACAGCCCTGTCAGCTGGGCACAGATGCAGACTGGCAGGCGATCAGTGGACAGGTGTTAGAGCTCTCCCAAAACAAGATCTCGAAATGAGAAAAGGAGCGAAGACCTTGTTCCAAGGGCTGGAATGTCAATATATTTAAATAAAAAAATAAAAAAAAAGCCCCAGCACCCACGAGGGGAAAAGTTCAGAGGGGATGCTCAGAGCCACTGCACAGAGACTTTGCAAAAAGTTAAAAGGAGCTGCCACTTTGCATTACATTTTCATTTCTGCCCGTATTAGCCCGTGTCGGTGGATAACAGCGACGTCCAGCATTTGCTGTTTTGAATAGAGTCTAAAGGACATTATGTAAACAGTATTGTACTTCTGTTTCATTAGGAAAATCCTCCATGGCACATGGATTTATTTGTCCGAGGCTTCTGTCATTAAGCTGAGACACTAATACCCACAACGAGCATATATACTTTCAGTTTGACGTGCAAAATGGCAGAGGGCTACACGAGGGATCTCATTTTCATTATAAGAACCAAAAACATAAACACAGCAAGATACATCCAAAGTGCCCCTGGTCACGGGGAGTGCTAATCACACAGAGGCAAACCCCATGCCTCCTAACTCCTTACGCAGGCAAAACCCCCACCACCCCCACCCTGGGCTGCCCTCTGCCCGCCTCTGGTGTGGAGCCCGCAGACCCCGTGCAACACTGCACGTGGCGATGTGCGCGGCTGCCACCGTCACGGGGCTCCCGCGGTGTGCTCGGGGGCTTGTGGCTCTCTTTGGAAGGGTGGCCGGGGGGTGAACCCGCTCCTCAGCCCCAGACACGCTTTGCTAAGCAATTTGAACAGCATCATCTTCCTCCAACCTCTCAGCCGTCGGTTTTATTCCTGTAAACTGGAGCTAGTTGTCTCCTGCAACATTTTTGCATGGGTACTTTAAAGCAAAGGGTGTTTCATTTCCTTCCCATCCTCTCCAGCTAGGTTTTTGTCTGCAGTCACACTTTGAATTCTAGAAGGTTTTTAATAATGAGTCTGGCTAATATTGTTTCTGAACAGCTTTGTATGCATCGTGTGCTCTTTTTGAGTAATATTAGATAATTCGTCAGCTCCTTGTCACCAGGCACGTGATAAATCTCCAGCAGAATCTCATTGTTCTGAGTCTAGTCCTTCTCCCAAACCTGGGCAAAAGGGTGCTCTTGTGAGGTCCTAAACAAAATTCTGGAAATACAATTTTATCTATAATGTGCCTCTCTCAAACTTGCTATGGCTGAGTTGGCCAAACTGAATGAAAAGACCTTTTTATTAATCCCAGCTGAACCCAGCTCCATAGAAAAGCAAGCAGCAAATCCTCTGCTAAGATGAGTGGGAGGGAATGACCCTTTGGGAAGAAAACTGTCAAGAAAAGGGTGTCATCAGGACCACGCAAAAAGGGCAAAGATGTTAATGACAGAAGTGTATGAACTGAATAACCTGGGCAGGGATACCAACTCCAGCTGCAGTTGGGTTTAGTCTTATTTTAGCAAGAAAGACAAGCCCCTGGAGTGCAGTGATTTGAACAAAAAATCAATTAGTGCTAATTCCCAGGGATGTGGAACCAACCAAAGAGCTAACCAGCTTCTCACTGACAGAAAACAAGTTTGCCAAAACCATGTCACTTTTCAATTAAAAAGGATACAACTGATAAACTAGAAACCTTCCCCTTTAGAAACAGAGGTAAAGTGGCTTGGGGAAAGGGACAGCAAGTCAATTGAACAGAAGATGTGCACAACCCGCAGCTGGGAAGCTGCAGCGGTAATTAAGGTGTCTAGGTGGGGTCACAGGGTCTGGTTCAACTTTTGTCTCCTACCCATTGCTGCTCTCTCTAAAACCCTGCAATTACTTGAGGCTTTCCTATTTCCCCCAGGTCTTCACTGTCCCCTTTCTCTCTTTGCCCCTTTATTTGTATTTACACTCCGTGTTATTTTAACCCCCACTAACCCATTATCCTCCCTTACCCTCTTCCTCTGGATTTTATTCTTTCTTCCCATCTTTAACCACCTCTAACAGACTCATTTCTTGGCATTAATACCTGAAAAATAGGTTTTAATTAAAGCAGAAAACCACAAACGTACATACATTGCATTTGAATGTACTGACGTACTGAAAATAACGTAGGAAGCATGCCCACTTGATCTCTATCCAGTGGCCATGGGTTCCGACATGCTGCCAGCACACTGACCTGTTTGAAGACCTCGGGCCCATCCGTTCCTGGGTCACTGGAAACACTGGAGACACTGCTGCTCAACCACAGCTCGTTCTGAGAGCAGAGTGGGGAGCAGATCAAATGGGGTTTCACACCCACTCTCTCTGTGCCCACCCATGTCTCCTCTGCCCCTTCCCATGTCTCCTTGAGCAGGTGTGGGCTGTGTCTCTCCACAACACCTTGCTTATGGCAATGGAGGCACTGCCCATCTCCTGCGGGGATTTGGGAAGCCAGGCTCAGACCCTCGCCCGCTGCCGAGCTGGAGAAAACTCAGGTTCACCATCATCCCAGCAGCCCACCGGCAGCAGGGTGAGCTCAGAGCCTCTGCTGCAGCAGGCTCCGGACTCAGTCTGCATCCTGGCTGGTAGCAAGGAGATCCACTTCACAAACATGAAGATTACTTATGAATCTCAATTCTTGCAGAAAAGCAGAGCTTCTGTGTACGTGAGTGGACCTCGCTGGATCCCAGCACTGCGGTAGGCACAAGCTGCAGCAGTTGGTACGCTGCTGATGGGCTCTGGGGAGTGCACTCAGTGAATTGCGATAGCTGACTTCTCCTGGTGCAAGCCGGAGCATGACAGTACACACAGCTCCAAATTTTCCCCAATGGGATTGCCCTGGAAAGAGAAGGTTCCTGGTGAAATGTCGAACTAACCTGGATTTTAACTTGCGTCATCACTGTCTTTGCTCACCTATTTTAGAAAAAAAAAAAAAAAGTAAAAAAGTAAAAAAAGGAAGGTCCATTCCACTTCAATAAATAATAGGCTAGAGGGAGGGTGGAGGGAGGAGGAAAGGAAGAGAAATTAGGATCACTGAAAGGTCAGGTGCCTTTATACAGCACAAGGGAAAAGGAGCAGGCTTTCAGATCTTTCCAAGAGCTGACCTTTCTAGAGATGTGCTCAGCATGAAGGGGGTAATACCTGATACAGAGCCTCACGTCTACCTTTAAATAAGAATTAAAGCCAGGTATGTCTCTGGAGATACCATTAATCTAACGAGCCTTTAGAGGCCACTGTTGTGCCAAACAGACCTGGGTGGGATACATTTATCTGGTAAAAGAAAAGAGTGGTGCTTAAAGAAGCATTAGTCCGCCAAAGTTCTAAGCTTTATTAATAAACACTGCTAAATACCCCTTTTCCTGGAGAATGGGGAGCAACAGCCATTAATAGTTTTGTTACCCAGCTTTTAACTGTGTGCACATTGGCTTCAGCCCTCTGGATGTCCTGGAAAAGTCCGAGGGAGTGGAAAGGGTGAACGTGACCCGTGTACCTACCACTGCCGATGGCCAGGGTCTCCTGCTCCTATGGAAACGGCTACGCTCAAGGACCTCGGATCTCACAAGAATGGAAGGAAGAAAAACAACAGCTGACCTTCACTCCAGCGCTGGGTACCCGGGGTTTAAAACAGATTTCTTTTGCGATTCTGAACAAAGTGTTTATTCCCCAGTTGTGACATGGAAGTAGCGTGGGGTTAGTTTGTTGGCTGAATGGATGTTTAAGACTGCAGATGCTCCTATGTGATGGCAGCAGGGATTACACAAGGACTTGGAGTGAATTCCTTACGTGGGGAGTGAATTCACTGAGATGACAAGGTGTGCTTGAAGTTTCCAGGTTCGTGCAACACAAACTTCAAGCAAGTCCTCACTGGGTTAGAGCCTTTGGTGGCTTCAGCTTGTCACTTCCAAACTTCATGATGAGCCTAAGCCTGCTGCGAGAAGGCACCAGGTGAAGTTAATCGGCCAAAAGAACATGAGAAGAAAAGCAGGGTCGGCTCAAACTGTGCATCTTTCCTGTTATATTTGTGCTCCAGTGGCAGCATGCAAAAATATGACATATTCCCTTGCTTCTGCAGTCTGGATCCTGTCTCTGCAGCATTGTCATCGATCTCTTGTTCTACATTAGGCTCTTAGGCAGCCCATTGGGGTCGATTTGTCAATAATTTCAAAGGTTATTCAAACGTTCAAGCTTTATTGTGATTCTTAATGGATCATCTCCATAGAGCAATTTAGAAGTGTTGGAGAGGGAAGGTTATGCAGCAACAGAGAAGAGACAGTACCAGGCTGGTGACAGTGCTGCTGTAACATTGCATGCTACCACCACTACACCTTACATACTCTGGCCACCGTGCTAGATCCACACATAAGTTACATGCGTCAATAGTTTCAAGGAAGGCACCGATCGCTGTCGTGATTCAGGAAGGAGCAGAACACAGAATTAGTAAGAAACATCAATGTGAGCAGAAAGGCACCACCAACGTGGTTGGAACTCAACAGTGTTGGGTTATTAGTAGTCTTATAAACTGGAGGACAGAGCTTGCTGTTCTCAAACCTGCCTGTTAAATGAGAAGCATGGATTCAGGAAAAACCCACCACAATTTAACATGAACTTACCAATGCCCTTCTTGAAGTATGGAACAAATTCATGACAAATAGCAAACTCCTGGCTTCAAGAGCTTCACCTTTTAAAAGCACAAAGAAATACTTAACATCTCCATCCCACCCCCTGACTAAAAATGCTTCAGAAAATTGACCTAATTATTGTGCCAACTCATCGGTTTGAAGCCAGAAATAACCTCAGTGAAGCTAATGGAATTAAGTCAACAAAAATGAAAGGTAGTTTTGGCCCACTGGGACCCAAACTATCAAATGAAAAACATTTGGCGTCAAGGTGAACTACACTCAGTTGGGAGGGGAAAGAGGAAAGCACAGGGCACAGCCTGGCTGTGTTCAGGAAGCAGGAGCAAGGCAAAGTGTCAGTTCCCTGTCTACGCAAGTCCCTTCAAAGCGGGAGATCTGCCACAGCTCCTGGTCACACTAAAAGCCATGACAAAACTCTCGCTGAATTTATCAGACCTGCTGTTTCATCTAAAGTGTCAGCGTCTGGGTTTTTAAAGTGGTCTTAAGCTAGAGTATTTCATCAGTTGAGAGCTGCCAGATATAACAGTTATGTTGGGAGGAACTACAGATTTTATCTAAACCATACAATTACCTTTAGAAAATATATATTTTTAAGTTTATCTATATCTGTAGAGTACACCCAACACACCCTTCAACCAAATAGGCTTTTGTCAAAGTCATCCCAGAATATCAAGTAGATGTCAATCAAATTAATCTTTAAAAAATAAGAACTTTTATACTAGAACCACTGAAAGGAGCTATATGGTTAGCACATAGAGGCCCACCTATTTTTTTATATCTATCACATTTTATTAACTCATATGTTCACAATAATGGTTTTATGAGTCTAAATATCAGCTGTACACTAGGGCATGGCTAGTGTTGCCTTTCCAAATAAACAAATCCAGCCATTTTCACATTCAAGACGGCAGCATCCCACTGCTTAGAAAAGTTTTAATATGAGAGAGCAGCAAGACAATATATACTACAGTAACTATGCCGATAAAGGCTTCAACTTTGCACTTCTTACTGCATGTAGCCCTTAACCACGAATGGCTTTTACTCTTCCTTGGGCGAGGACTACTCATGTGAATAAAGATGTCAGGAAGACAGAAGCTGTTATAGGTAAAGTTACAGATTATATGCATCATAATACAAAACTGCTGTTGTGTATTTTGCTGTGGAATACTCTTGCTTTTTATACTTGTGACTCAGTAGTGCCAGGAGGAAAACTCCCCTCATCTGTACAAACATGAGATGCAGGAAATGCCTTGTCCTAAGCCATGATAGAAACCTGAACTCCCAAATCTATGCATGAACCAAAGTGAGAAAAAAAGGAGAAATAACCCAGTAGAAAACAAGTGAACTATTCATTTTGAAGCACTTAAATTCTGTTTTAATTAGCTTAGGCTTCTAAAGGAAATCCTTTTAACCTAAACTACAGACATATAGGTTGTCACTCAACCAAATTTCAGAAGATTTCCTCTAACATTTCTGAGACAAATAAATTTAAATTAACTTTTATCTATAAACAGGCTAGTTTTGATGAATCAGCATTTTATGATGAAAAACATTTCATCAGCAAATACTAAAGCAGCTCTACAAATTAATTGCTACTTCACAACATGAAGAAATTTGCAACAGATCTTTCTTTTGTCATTAGAACAAATCAGCGAGATTCAGCTTGATTTGAAATGCATGCTGTAAAACTACAAATAATAATAGCATTTATAGGAACTGACTTTACATCTCAAAGGTTTGTTTTAATATTACTTTTCTCCTTCCAAGCAGAAGCAGGAAGATTCAAACCCAAGTATTCTTTAATTATTTTCCTTAGCAAAAGCCACAAATGAGGGACAGTTTCCTGAATTTTCATGCCATTCCCTCTGGAAGGTATAACTTCCAAAAGTGATTTCTGGATTGAATAATCAGTAATGGATATTTTTGAAAGAAAACTCTTGGATCAAACACTTGCAATGACACCAGTCACTGCTAGGTCCCTATTGTAGATGCCAAAGCAAGTTCTCCATCCCTTCTAGGAGATTGTGCAGTTCCTCTAGTCCAGAAATACCGAATTTTTATCAAAACAACTTTGCACAGTCCATTTACTTACTAATGTCAATACTGCTTTTTACCTCACTTTGTTCTTCTAATTTACAGAGACAATTTAGTCAGGGCAGTTGTACTTGGACTTTTAAGGGTTTTTAAAACACTGGGACAGCAAAGTGAGATCTATTACAGTGGTGGGAAGATCGTATGAGTTACAGCACAATTACCACCATTTCTAGCAGCATTGTCATGTAGTTACGATGTAGCTTACATTAGGTAAAACGGCTCAAACACCGAATAGAACAATGTACTGCCTATAAATCTCCACATATCTTCTATTATTAGGAAAACTTCTTAAAATTCATACTTGATAAAGTAATAAACTTGCTTGATGTATAAGACCCCACACACCAACTGCTGAAATACAATGAGGGTTGTTAAAAGAATAAACCTGTTGAATAAATCTGCTATGTAAAAATTTATCTCAATGTTATATATAATGAAACCCTTCTTAAACAAAAACCTGATAAAACAATAAACCTGTTCAAAGATTAAATTTGCTGCACTCCAGGGCTATACTTCTCTGCTGTATTTGGAGCTGCCAGACAACTTTCAACCTGTTTAATTTCAGCAGTGCTCTCTTTACACCATTTTTTTGCTATTCTATTTCAATCACGCCAGCACTTGTAAAATCTAGGGAGAGTCCTACAGTCCGAGTGCAATTCGCTATAAGATTTCTGCCAATGAAAGTTAACAGATGAACTTTTTCATTTTTTCATGCTTCCATTTTTCTTGTTAAAAATGCATCTCTAGGCATGAGTAAGAGTCGCCCATTAGCTCATTATAAAGGCAAGGAAGAGAGCGGAGATGGAGAGAGATCTATGATGCAGAAACACTGGAGAGTGCCTAGAGCAAATGTTCACCCCACCCTGGACTGCTGAGAGAGTATCTGCACAATCTGTCCCTGCTAGTAATGATGTCCCGGAGGAATAAGACAATGTGAAGAGGATTTTAGTACTTTGAAGAAGCAACCACCACTCCGCAGCATCAGCGGGTAAGACTGGCTCTTACTCATGAGATTCATGGTTTATTTGCTTGAACAAAAGCCCATGGATTTTGGCCCTGACTCCAGAAAACAACATTCTAGGCAGGCTAGGAGCTTTGCTAAAAAAATTTTCAGGATAACACCCATGAGTATATCAAGCATCTGGAGTGTTCTTTAATAGTGAGTAATGATATTTCTTTTGTCAGGCAGCTGGCACCTTCTGCCTTCTGACACCCTCTAACATCATTCTTACTTTGAAGGCCTTCGTTAGCTCCCAGCACCCCTCCCACCACTGTCCAACTTTCTCTCTACCTCTGCAATCACCTTCTGAGAAATGCAAGTGAGCCGCCGCAACCCAGGACCTGCCATCATCCAGAAGATGGTTTCACCTTGCAAAGGCTGGTTTTGCACTAAGCAACCCCCTTTCAGCTAACTGAGGAAAGAGAGTTAGAGCGGGAGTTAAATATCCATGGGTTCTCTAGTTCAATCCTATAGCTAACACATATTTTGAGAGCTGTCAGGCACCTCTCGGCTGTTGCAGCCTTCCAAGGGCAGGCACCAAAGAAATGTCCTCTGGCTGCTGCTGGCCCTAGGAGGGGCAGTAACCTCCCTGGCCAGCTGAGCCGTGCCCTCCTCGCTGCCAAGGGCAGAGCATCTTCCACTTCAGGTACCCAGACAGCCAAAGCTCACATGGGTCAGCAGGGTGTCTGCTCGCACCCTGCTAGCTGCGGATGGGGATGCTATCCCACCACAAGGACAAGGCTATCCTGGTGAATGTTAAAAAAAATCTTTTCACTTCATAATTTTTTTTAGTGGTATCCAGTTAGAGGTACTGTGGCTATGGAGGAAAAAAGGCTTAAGTAACATTTCACCTGTGCTGTACCTTCCCTATTAGCATTTTTTAACAGGAGCCATCCTCAGTCTTAAGGTTTCAAATGCCAGACGTGCATCTGCCCTGATGGCAGAGTGGGTTTCTGCTGCGCCTGGGTCATGTCTGCCATGTGGGACCTGGGGTTGCTCAGGACACTTGCACCTGTGCTTTCTGTACCGATGGTCAGCTAAGGAGGAAAACACTGACAGCTGGGCATTAAACTCGCTGAACGTGTGCGATGGAGGTGCAGATAGAAACGAACTGTTCAAAAATTGGCATGAAATGCTGCCAGTAATACTCAGGATTCATCATTTTATTTTGGCAGGGATTTGTTTCACCATAGGAAAGTACTTCCAGAGTCATCTTCCACTGAAAAATGTGAGATACTTCCAGAAACTGCAGTGAGCGAACCAATTAATCCTCTCTCAACTCCTTACAAGGGACTGTAACGAAAGGCCTAATTCCCAGAGACAAGGTCACTCCCCAGGAGCAGTTGGGCTGGCAGAAAACCCTGAAGTATAGAGGAGGCATGTTCGATGCTGTCTTTACTTAGATTCCGAGCCAGCAAAGCTCCTTATGAGAACTGATCAAAAATTGCACATTAGAGGAGCTGGAGGGACTGCTCCTACTGACTGCAGGCACCAGGCTCTTGTATCTCAGCAGAGCTAGGGGTCCAAGATCTGCCCTTCCCTCCTTTCACAGCAAAGTTCAGACTTGCTCTAATCAGTTCCTGACTTTAATTTTAAAAATGCCCCTTGAACGGGAGAGAGGACTTTTGTCCTGAGCAACACTGGAGCAGAGGGACACCCCAGCTCCTACCTGGAGGGTTTGCTGGCCGGTGGGGATGCAGAAAGGAGGATGCTTGGGAGGTCTGCCCAGGGCAACACATTATTGGCATTGTGGGACCAGCTCTGCAGGTCAGCCAGCAAACAGCTCTCTACTCTGCTAAACGAGGAGCCTTGTAAGACCAGCTCTGCAGGTCAGCCAGCAAACAGCTCTCTACTCTGCTAAACGAGGAGCCTTGTAAGTACCTCTCGCTGTTATTAAGGCACTGCCCAACACGTCCCTTCCTTCCAAGCACTGCAGAAATCATACCCAGGGAAGGGTGTATCCAAATCATCTGTCATGAGCTTGCTGTGGGCAGGACCAAGTTTGAAAACTTCAGCCTTGTGAGTGTTGGGAGTGTGAGGATGAATCCGGCGTGTCTGTGGTAAGAAACAATCAAGGTAGAGCTGTCACGTACCAAAAGTCACAGCTTAAAAGATGTAGAAATCATCTACATTATGCTCATTGACACTTGACTAAAAAGACAACCTTGATGATGTTAAAAGAACAAATAAAAGGCTGCAGGATGATGCTACCAGCCATGTGATATATGACATGTTTTGGTCTCCAACAATCCTCTTCGTGCTAGTAAGAAATAAACGTTAAAACGTAACATTAAAATTATAAAGAGCAACTAACAATAATACTATCTGCGGGTCTCCATAGCAATTAGGAAATGATTCAGATTGCTGTACCATTGTGCAGGACTCGTTGTCTTGGTCCTCCTTTTCCCTCCCTCTGCATCCCAAAACGCACATGCAGGGACAGGCACCCCTGTATACACACACCCACACCCAGGCTCTGCCTTCAGCGCCTCCTCGCAGACCTGCCTGCTTGCTGCTCACCTAATGCCTGTTCGGGGGTATTTTCTCCCCCTTTCCAAACAGTCACTGGACTCAGCTCAGGCACAGTGATCTGTAATCTAGCAGCCATTTTTCTGAACATAAGCAGCTTGCATTTAAAACTCTCCTACTCATCCGTCTTCATTTGAAGACTGGGTTAAAAAATAAAATTAATGATTGCTATCAGAGAGAAGATGAGCAGCATCACCAGTGAAAAGTAGCACTGCCACATTTTACCAAGGCTAACATTTTTCACTGGCTGGAAATGGCTGGATATACTTGTAAACATTATTAAAAATAATAACTTAATGTTTCCTTCCTGTGACTAGCTAGCATTAGCAAGGTATTTTCAATTAGCATTTCCTCCAAGCCATGTAGGTCTTTTACTTCATTTTATTTAAAAAGGGATTTGTTTTCTAATTTTTTTACTTCTGCTGTTGTCAATAATAGAATTCAGTGGAATGGCTGCGGCTTTTTCCTCCCATCACTTACAGTTTGTAAGCCACTGAAAGGGAATGTATGCGTTTGATTTTATTTGCTTTAGCATAGCTGTCCAATGAAAGAAAAAGACATAAGTATGCATTTCAATCTACTGTATAATATTATGCGAGGCTTTAAAATACAAGTAAATAGCATCATACACTTAAATCAAGTCATTTTATTTTTAGGGAAAATAAACAAATAATAAAATGATAAAATAACATAGATGCTTTTGCATTTCTTGTTTTTTTAAAAAATACGCATTATGAGTAAAGCCACTCTAAAATCCTTCATCCAACATTTAACATTCCTATATAAAGGAGACTGTTGCATTTCCAGTTCTAACAAGCCTCTCCTTGATGGACTAATCTTACTTCATTACAGAAACACTACATACATGTTTTTGAATGCTAAATAAGCAAATATTACTGCAAATGCAAAGTTGTATCATGGATCTAGCAGCCTCAAGGTGATAATTTCCTTCAAGTTCAACACAAAGTTGTTGAATATTTCCATTGATTGCATTGGGCAATTCTCCATTCATTTAATCAGATTAACATATAACTTGCATATTCAACATCAATTTTACATGCTCTAATCCTATAATGTATAAAAGGTTGCAGTGCAATACAAGCTCCAAAAACTGCTGTATCTATTGGTGAGCTTTTAAGTAACACACACGCACACACAGATTCAACTAGCATAACCAATTATCTGCTTGTATTGATAGAAAACAACTTTTGAATAGAAAAATGCATCAATTCCTCATTTGGAAGTAAAGATGCATGCTCTACATATAACATATTCATCAAGTCCAGAAAAAAATAATTGATTTTCTCTTCTATTCATACATCTGCTAATTAAAAATTTACTTTTTAAGTACAGAATGAAACCTTCAATGTCCTTAAATATTTCATATACCTCTAATAGTAAAACTCAGTGACCCATATAGTAGTTTGCAACTGCTTTTAAGATAGGTCCTGATTCGAAGTGCTGACATTTCATTAACTAGTCACATTTCTATATGTGCCAGTAACAAAACAACTTTGGAATATAAGAATCATAAACTCAACACATCAATCCATCATTCAGAAATGCTTTCATAAAAGAATTATTAATGCTTCAGTCACCTACATGCAAAGATAGCACCAAAGAGCCTTTTATATAGCTGGAACTAGCATGAGAAGTCAAAGGATGTTTAACCATGATTAAACATATTTCATACAATAGCAATCTCTTCCCAGGAAACAAAAGCTTGCTATGCCACCATAATTAGACAAATGTTGTTAGTCACAAAATGAATGTCAAAACACAAGCTAAAATTAACTCAGTGTAACATCCTAAATCCATAGTTATTCCATGGAAATGGAATTATTGGCATATTAAACTTTCACATTTACTATACAAAACAAGTATCAGCCTTCCTCTTGCAATCCCAGGAGGAAAAACTATTGCACCAATGCTGAGGTCTATTTAAAGTACATATGTACATAAAGGATTGGGCCCTAAATCTGTACAGACATTTACTTTTATATGTAGATGATGTGTTATATGGAGCCAGTACAATGAAGTCTTAAAATAAGACAGAGCATAATAAAAATGGTACAGTAAGAAGAGAAGTATATCAGCACATGAAGTATTCCACTGGCAAATGCATTCTTTAGTTGTCACATCAGAATTTAATGTAATTTGCGGGTGAAATTAAGGTTGTTCAGCTGCTGACCATCAAGACCATTCCTGAGCTCTGCAATGAATGTGTCACATTGTACACCATGAGCCGGACTCGGTCAGGAGTCAGTCAGGTTCTGACTCCTCCGAGCTCCGAGTTTTTACCCCTTTTGGAGCTAATCCTGCCTGGAGATACATTTCTGTAGTTGTAACAGCAAACAAACAATTTTTTGTTTGGAAATGTTTAAATTATATGTGTGTTCATGTACTGTGCATGCACACATTTGTTTCCACACTTGCCATAGAGAGGAAACCACTTTATGGCAAGTATCCAACCCTTCACATTATTTCCCTGGCAAATGCTAAAATGTCTGTCAACATCATGTAAACAGGCTGGCAGGGAATTTTGAAGAAAGAAAATGAAAGCTGCCATTTATTCTGTGCATGACACCATTTAAACATTTTTCAAAACATTAAATGTTGAATTGCCATTTAAAATTTTGAATCATTCATCAACATGACATAAGGTGGCATGCATGTCCTTATAAATTCAAACAGATCAATCCCAGAATGACCTACTAAAAAGCAATCAAGAACCTCAAAGCATGTAAAGTTGCTATAAACTATGGCAGATAGCACAGGGATAAGATGATGCTAAGCAACACATCTGGTCTTGGTCCTCTACACAGAGACAGTCAAATGTGGTTTAATTTTGCAGAAGTTGTGTGTACGGTTGCGAGTTGTTGGTATTTGCTCAGATTGGCTCTGGTTTCTTGATTAAACCTTTTTGCTCTGGGGACCTGTTTGCAGCATCGTGTGGTTTCGCAGCTTAGCTGCTCTGGAATGGTCCCATCTGAGAAGAGCTGCCAGAAATGCTGTGAAGCATCTGATGGAGACACTGCTTGCCCAAGGCAAACAGCCCCACTGGCAGCTCAGCAGGGGTGTCGAGGGAGGCGGGGGGTGGGGAGGGTGGGGGTGGGCATTCCTCCTGCGCCAGTGCACCTGCCTGGCACTCCACCCTGGGGACCCGACGGCATGTGGGTCCTGGGCTGATTTCACCCCAACACACACAATTCCTGAAGTTTTGGTAAGAACTTCAGCAAGGAATAATATAATTTAAACATTCCTTTGAATACATCCTGCTGATCCTAGTGATTTGTTGGGCACCTCACTGTTTGTTGTGTGACAAGTTGGACTTTGGACAAGGTCAGCTCTTGAATCTTGATTATGTTTTTTTCCCCTTGAGCCAGAAGACATTGATTTGTACATCTAGTTTACCTTGTTTTCTTAGCCATTTGTGACACAGTACAACAGTTCCCATCGAAAAAAGTGTCATGTAAATAAATTACAACTTAGGACGTATACATTAAATAATTTTATAAATGAACTTTAAAAATGAAGGAATAAAAAATGCCAGTCCCAACTTCTATGGCTGCAGTGATTATTCTGATCATGTTGTCATGTGTAATGAAGCACAATCCCATCATTAATCAAAAGAACCAATCAGATAACTAATTTAGGCAATATTCTTTACCACAGGACATGTCGGTCAGTAAAAATGTATTAAAATAGCAAAAGATCAATAGTAGACACTAGGGACTGTGTTTACAAACCAGTCTTAAACTTTAGGGTATTATATTCTCAGTCATACTGGGCATCTGATTTTTTTAAAGATAAAATAACACATAAGATAAATGCTGAGATTTTATTTTCAGTTAATAAGGTGCATTAGAGGCTGTCTGCTACAAATGTATGAATTGCTGTGTTATTTAATGATTCCCACAAAAGTGTGTTTAGCTACTTTCTAAATACACTCTAACTAGACTGAAGTGACACTGCACAGGAAAGAGTTGGCAGGTTCAGGATTTACCGATGTGTGCCTTCAATACCTTACGTGGAAGCCCACATCAAACACTATACCTGGCAAACACTATTTATGTTCTGCCTTGGGCAGCCTTGTGTTTTACATAGTCAATACCTTTATTTAAATGCAGATTGAAGGGACTTTGTTGCAAGCAGAGGCATGCTTTTTCTAACTTGGATCCTTTTTTTCCTTTTTTCTTTTTTCCTAAAGAATGAGAATTTTTTTGCAAATTGTTCCAGTAATAAGAAAGTGCATCTCAAATGTGAAATACCTCCATTGGATTTAATCTTTTCAAGTTGGTAAAGGGAAAAGCAGAGCAGTGCTTTATAATAGCTGTAGCCCAGGTAAAGCCTGCTGCCCAACTGACACATATCATCACCCTGCTGGACTCTGCCTGGAGACCACTTCCCCACGCCTGTGGAGACTTCCCCAGCCGAGAGAGCCACTAACTGGTTAATAATAGTGTAAACCCACAAAGGTTAGTTATAAGCTCAATAAGTAGCCTCAGCACTTAACCAAAACCATAATGAACCATATTATTCAACTTCCACACACAACACGCATGAACAGAGCTAGTGCTAAAATACCGACGTGACATCTTCACGGAGAGCAACAGTATATTAGGCAAATGCAACATTTATATAATCTCTGTTTGGGAGCACACATCTCATTTTCAGAAATACTCAGGAGTTTCCCATCGTTCAGTAAGCAAAGCAGACCTGTAAACATTGATGCAAAGTAGAGGAAATTTGGCAGCTTCGCCAAAGGTGCCATAGCTGGCACAGTAACAGCTCACCTGAATTGCTAAAAGTTGTTTCTATCAATGCAGTTCTGTAGCAGCCTCTCAGACACTGTCCTGTGACCACATGGGAAAGGAGAACTGGATGATCAAGCCATACTTTGCCATTTCCATGGGAAAAAGAGAAAAAAAGATCCTACAATTTGGAATAGTAAACATCTTGAAAGGAAAAAACCCACAACCCTGAACAACAAAACCCCCCAACAAACTACAATGCATTAATTCCAAAATGGCAGAACACCATCTGCAAAGCAGTGGCAGGGCACGGCTACAGAATACGCCACGCGTAAGGAGTACCTGCAGACTGACGAGGTCCTCCTGCTTGCCAGAAGCTGTGGCTTTGTGGCATTCATATCTGCACTGGCTTATCTGGTCATACTCAGTGGACTCTTCTTACCTGAAATATTTAATTCCTGTTCAAATGACTTATGCTTCTGGCCTCCACAATGCTCGATGTGCTGAGGTTCCCACACAAGATTTTTTTCTACAAGGAAGTTAGATTTTAAACCTGCTGCCTGACAGTTTCATGCAATACCCCCAGCTCTTGGACAACCATTCCCCACTCGCTCCTATTTTGCACATCTTCTCTGTCACATCTTCTCAGAGCCATCTCTCTTCTGAGCCAAAAAATGCTGATTATTTAATCTGTCATCACCCAGGAAGCTGTTTGGTGTCTTGTGAACTTAGAGCTAGTCCCTCCAAGGGACTCTGGTGGCCTATAAACATGGAAATATTGAGGATGTCACCAGAAAACAAAAAGCAATCACAATGTACATGGCTGTGCTGCTGGCATGGGGACCAGACAACAGCAAGAAATGTTCCACAAAACACTTTAAGTAATCTCATTGAGATCGGTGATAAGGCTCATATGCTTAATGGTAAGCATATGCTTAAGCATTTTAAGGCCTGACAGATGTGATAAATGAGCTGACAGAAGACTACTACTATAGTCTAAAATACACCTAGTAGTACTTACTTTCAGAGGAGCAGGAAAGCACCTGAGATATTCGAGCTGCTGAGGACCCTTGCATTCTTCTGTTGTTTCAAGAGATTTTAGGAGATAGAATTTACTGATGTTTTTCTTAAAAACACAGAACATTATTTTATTGTACATAATTCTATTACTTCCTTCTATCCAATAAAATAAGCTCATTCAAATAAAATCAGAATTACTTCCCTCTTTTGGCTTGGGTACAGCATCTTTTGTACCCAGCTAAGCAATCTTCACAGTGCTTGGCAATAATCCTGCTTAGAAGGGCAGGATTTAGAACAGATGCAGACTTCTCCATGTTGGGGTGCTACCAAGTTCTCTGTTGATTAGTAGGGTGCATAATTGGGTATGACAGAATATAGATTTCTGGCAGAAAATAATTTCTAATGGGAGAAGCCACTTGCTGAGGACACCCACTTCAATTAAAGGTAGACCAAGCCTCTAAGTTAGGATGTTAACCCTGTGACTTCTCCCAGACCCACTATTTCTGCTTTTAAGAACTGGGATCCAGTGCCTGGTTGTGCCATTAACAGAGAAACAGCCATGAAGGTAATGCAGACTTAGAAGTGGAGACAAGGCTTCACCAGAAAATAGTTTGCTGAAGCTGTCTTGCATGTAGCAGTAATCTTTGATCATAGAATGCTATATAAATATTATGCAAACACTGTATACTCTGATATATGCTAAGCTCCAGCTAAGTGGAAGATCTCAAAAACATTTAATATGTAAAGTAATCGTTGCTGTGGGTGTAGGTATGCTCCCTGCATGCATGGTGTCAGGCCTTTGTGGGCTTTTCTGTATACGGTCCTTGCATGTGCCTCCTGACTTGAAATGGAAGTAGTGGGCAACCAAATTCTTCTGACCCACCACGTAAGTTCCAAGAAGACAAGGGTCTATTCAGACACCATGGTGCAACGCTGATCACAAAGCCCACTGGAGTCACACAGAGCCTTTCTGTTGGCTTAAGGTCTACCTGCTCTTTTGCTTCAAACTGATCTCCAAGCAACAAGTCTTTTATGTTTCAAGACCTTCATCTGCTTATTTTTGATTAGGCAGCACATTCACCTCACTCTAAAGAAAATGAAAGGGTGAAGCAGTGAGTGTTACCGACAGACATGGGGATACCAGGATGCAGTGAACCAGATACGAGTCCCTGTTTTAGCATGTGGTTATCTCCTTGAAATCAGCAATAATCCTTATGTGCTTAACATGAGGCATGTGCTCAAGTGCTTCATTTGATTAAAGCCTGACTGATTGGGCTGAGGCTTTTGATCTTGGCCTCTTCTTTTGAAAGGAAAAGAAAGAAAACAGAGATCATTCTTAGGCAACTATATTTACAGCAGCGTGTATGCCACTGTTGCTGCTCTGGTGACGAGCTTGTCCACAAGGAGAGGTCTCCACCTCGCTGAGCAGCTCTGCGCAGGTGGGTTTTGCATGCCACGATGCTGCTGGGCATTGGTGATGTCCCTGCAGCTGATGGGAAGGGCACAGACTCACACTGCCGCTGCTGCATGGAGCTCAGCACCAGCATCACTCCTGAGGACTCAGCACCTGACCCAGGGCCTGGGGCTAGCACCTGAAGCTTAGCACTGTGCAGGCTCCAGGAAGGACATGCAGGATCCCATGCAAAACACAGGGATGGGAGGGATGGTCAAGCGCAATGCCAAGGCACTTCAGCAGTATTTGTCACTGCCAGCTCACTCCTGGGCTACTGGAGTTTCCCAAATGAGCCTCTTGAGAGCTGCCACCTAGTTTCCCATGCCCATGCTTTCCTCTCTACCACGTCCATGTCTCCTGGATGGTCGGGTATGTCCCATAAGGGTTACGGATCCAAATGGGACAGCGGGGAGGAGTGCAACGACAAAGAACTATGCAACTTACGTGTTGCACACTTAAATAAAACTTCTGGAGGTTGCAGAGAGCAGCCTCCAGCATTTGCTCCCACAACTTCGGTAACAACTTTCCCTGGCACAAGAGATTTCACTCTGAAACTTTCAAAAGTGCTGGACTACGATCACATACAAGCCACACTTCTAAAATGCAGCAATGCACAGAGTAAAAAATGTCAGCTGCTTAACACTACACAGCAACAGCACAAACCAAGATGTGAAACATATCGAGCTCGAACTACAGGGGAATTTCAGGCATAAAATGTAATTGCTCGAACTGGAGTTTAGCCAGCACACCAGGATTCACACCCCTGTCTTGCAAAAATAATGCAATGAGGTGTGTGAACCGCAAATAATCATGACCTCAAATTCATGACTTACAGGCATCTTAGCATGGTGTTTCCAGAAATACTGTCTGCTCCCAGCACCGTACTGGGACATTTGTTCTGTGTCGACTCAAAGAGGAGAATGTTGCCCACTGATTTACCAGCACCACTACAAGAAGTGCAATGGGTCTCTTTAGAGGTCCCCTTATTCGAGTAATGATGCCTCACAGCTTGTGAGATTTAACAACATCACAGCATTAATTGGCCTAACTGCAACTGCAGCATGAAGACTCTGTACTTCTAAAATTTTTTTTTAAGAATTTATCTTAACTAAAGCTTTTAATCAACAATGCCATGCATTTTTATTGTACTTTTGAAGATTACAATAATAAACACAGATAAAATTTGTAGAGAGAGTATGAAGAGTGATGCAGGGTACTATTTAATTCTTTATTACAGCTACGGTTAAGTTTGTGCCCTACAAAAAGAAAAAAAAAATTCTTAACTTACTGCCACAATTCCCTTCATATTAAAAAAGATTTTATGGTAGCACAGGTCAAACATTACTCATCAAAACGTTTTCAGAAAAATTCACATCTGTTCCCTTGAAAATGTTTCAAGGAAATATTTGCTTGCCTTAAAAAAACCAATCGTGTATATATATATAGGAAATTGAAGAATCAAAATATACCATGACAGAAAAAACCCCACCTTTTTCTGAGAAAGCTTTGGGAAACACATAATGGAGCATATGTGTTTGTCCTCTCAAGAGAAGACAGTGGTTCTTGTCCTTCCCCCAGTACATCCTACAGCAACTTGTCCCATCAAAAAGCAACCAGAGGATACACTCAGGATAGGAATTCCTGGCCCAGATCCTTGGACTGGTTTGGCCCTAGGGCTGACACGGTTCATCCAACACAAAGAGCTCCTGCAGTAATACTGACTGGCATTACACCTTTATTTTGGTATATTTTTGGCTATATAAACCAAACAAGGCAGTTACAACTAAAGAAACCTTTCAATTGTATTCTTCAGACAAATTTTGGTATCTAGCCAATACATTAAAATATGTGTTTTTAAACACAACACAAATGTTGCAGCTCACTGACCTGTGAAACAGTGGGAATATGAAGAACACTGAGGATTAAACCATTTTAAATCCCTCCAGCTCACTCACACACAGTACTGGGAGAAAATACAAGCGGATACATTTACACCAAGCTCTGTCCTCATTTATAAAGTGATCCTGTAACATGTACAGACTCCAGCACACAGGACAGTTATTTTTGATCTGTGCTGCATTTTAAACACAACGGTTTTTAAAGTTAAAGGAATCTGATTAACTCAGCGTTACAACTGACAGAAAAGTGACAAGGTCCAGCAGAAACAGATGTTCCCTGCAAGTTGCTTCTTCCATCCCACGCGTCTTTTAAGCAACGTTCAAATTCCATTTGGCACTTCTCCCAACATTTTTTTCCCCATCTTTAATGCAATTGTAGGAAAATTTGACGCTTATCTCACCGCTATAAATTTAATAGTAATATTAAAGAACATCATTCACATTAAATCTAAGAAAGTAAGACCATGATAATGTACATAGGTTTATGCTAATCCCTTACCAGTACTCTTGTGTGCTCTCTTCTACTTGCATTAATACTCTGCTCAAGGTAGATTAGTCTGTGCAAACCTACCATGCCTGCTACACTTCCTTTGCTAGAGATTTTACCTAGGGAGCCTTCAGCTGCAGCAAGAGACTTGAGCCTCAGGGGCAGAAGGTACTTCTGTAGCAGGTGAAAATTGTGCCAGGATTCATGCCTACACACCTAACAATTTGCACTAACTCTATCTTCATTTCGGATGGGGTAGAGTTAAGTTTCTGCCTAGTAGTTGGTATAGTACTGTGTTTTGGATTTAGCATGAGAATAATGTTGATAACAACAACAATGTTGATGGTTTAGTCAATGCTGAGTGGTGCTTACAGTAAGTCAAGGGCTTTTCACCCTGCTAGCAAGTGGGCTGGGGGGGGCACAAGAAGTTGGGAGGGGACACAGCCAGGACAGCTGACCCGAACTGGCCAAAAGGATATTGCATACCGTATGATGTCATGCTCAGGCTATAAACTAGGGGGAAAGCTGGCTGGGGGATTACTGCTTTGGAACAGGCTGGGCATCGGTTGGTTGGTGGTGAGCCATTGTTTTTCAAGTACATCACATGTTTTTCTTGGGTTTTATTTCTCTCTGTTATTTTCCTTTCCATTAGAATTTACTATTGTTGTTATTATCATCATTATATTTTATTTCCGTGATTTAACTGTTCTTATCTCAATCCACAAGTATTCTTACTTTTACCCTTCAAATTCTCTCCTCCATCCCACTGGGGACAGGGGGAAGTAAGCAAGCAGCTCTGTGGTGCTTAGCTGCTGGCTGGGGTTAAACCACAACAAACTGGAAACACAAATCACCACCAATGAAAATGCAAGTCAGTTATGAGAGTTTTAGCACAGAGAATTATTGGTGTATTGTGGAAGAACCCCAAATAAATGTCCGTTATTGGTTTAGTATGGAAAAGAGAAAGAATTTAGAAAGAAAGATCCCAACCATATCATATCTACTGAATGTGAAAAGCTTTAGAAACAAAAGAAGGGAATGTATGTGTGTACATATTATACAGTTTAATAACTCTGCTCCAACTACAAATTAATTCAAATCTTGTACTTGCATTAAAAATGAACTCTATCTATTTTATGTTGATCATTAACTAAGAATATTTCACACTAGAGATTTGTCATATTAAGGAGAATTGAAACCACTTATATCAATTAATTGTGTTATACATAATCTTTACATAGACTACCAAAAATAATTTAGATTCTATATTAAGGAAATATTAAATACAAATTCTGCAAGGAGTCATGACCCGAACTCCTGCCTAAATAATATTTTGGGATGGGGAAAGGAAAAGAAGTGTAAGTGAAAAGCTGATTGTGAGAACCCTTCAGAGAAATTTTTCCATTGAAAAATGCAACAATACCACTTACACGTTACATGCAAACATGTCAGTATCCTTAAGGACAGCGTCTCAGAGATGGGATGGAGAAGGAGGGGCTACAGCCAACAAGTACATGAAATAGGTACCAACTGCTGCCAACAAGTGCATGAAACAGGAGGTCCTAAGTCCAGCAAGACGAGAACCTGAAGCAGGTTCCTTACATGCCAGAAAGCCTTGTTTTGGAGTTTCCTTTCTCTGTTCATGATTTTTAAAATAGTAATACTACTACTAAAAAATAAATCTGCTTGTATTGTTGAATATTAAAAATACCTTGGCAAGAACTTGAGGCTTAGTCATCATTTTTCACAAATAAGTTAGTCCCACTAACCTATAAAAACTGTTTAATGGAACACAGAGTAAAAGAAAGCTGGTCCCTGCTAGACAGTATCAGGTCAAGCAGTCCAAGAGGGACATGAGGCTTATACAATTAAGAAACTTTTGAATGACTTCAGAAAAATACCTGCCAGCACAAATACCAACCAGATAATTAACATCAAAAGCTTTCTGAGTATCGCCCCAATTTTCATCTCCATTCAGTACCTGGCAAACACTTCAAAGCAGCAGGAGGAAATTCTGCAACAGGAAGGGAGAGGATCACAGGGGCTGGAATACCCTGAGGCATGGGAGCAGGGGTTAGAGACCATGAGGAGTCTAGAAAACACAGTAACGATCCAGAACATGCTGTACCGTTACCAGTGATTCTGAAGTGGGGCAGGATTCTTGGCATGGGAAAGGGAAAGAAATACTTATTCAATAATTGCTTGCTTCTTCAATAAAACAGGCTTTGAAGGCAATTAAGAGAAAAACAGTCTAAACCAACCGGACACATGGTTCATTCTGAATTATTCATGTAGGGTCTGTACCACCACAGATGAACTGACACAGTCACACAACACAACATCAGCGGTATGATTTAGATGATACAGACTCTTCTCAACCCAGAGAAGGCAACAACTAACTCAACACAAGACAGAAGTGATGATATGCACAACCTCGCAGTTACCATGTCTGCCTCAATGGACCATTACCATTCTGTGTATAACTGTCATGGTTTCCACAAAAAAAATACACGTCTTCTGCACGTCAAGTCACAGAGATTTAAGTTTGCTTATCTTTCCTCAGAGGAAGAACCAGAAAGCCTTTGCCACAGCAGCCTCCTTGGGAGTGTGTCCATTATCGTGGTTTGGCACTGTGCAGTGCCTGGCATTCTTCACACAACCTGCAGGTAGCCCAAACACTTCTTTGAAAGAGATTCCGATACAAACTTCCCCAGAATGTTATTGGAGACCCACTCAGTTCTGAGTATAGCCTTGAAACACCTGATAAAAGGTTTTTGACATGCTAACTACCAGATTTACAAGCAGTAAGCATACATGCTATAAATCAAATTCCAATAATGTTATACACTTCTCTGAAAAGGAAACAAACACTTAGCCAAATATTTCTGATTTTGCGTAAGTTCCACAATCACCAAGCAGTCCACAGAGTGCATTCCTAAAGAAAAAAATAAATTAGTAACTTTACTTCTGAATAATTCTCTGCCTTATTGCCCTATCATCCTCATATCTGTCATTACCCCATGCCTTTTCCACGCAGGACAAATTAATGATAGGGGAAGCTTCGGAAGTCCTACAAAACCCTGGATGTCAGGACCTCGTGTGCTGCCAGAGAGATGTCTCAGCATGTTGCAAACGCAATTTGAAAATTCTGGGTTTGGAAATGGGGCTGTTTAGCTCTTGGATGATGCAGAGAATTGATTAATTAACAAGTGATATGAGACCTACCCATCTCTTCGCTCCACCATCCCACTGGGAAGCAAAAGGAGCACTGAGCATTGCCCAGAGCACAGAGGCAGCCCGCGGGGCTGGGGAATACGACTGCAGCTCCATTCGCCCCTGTGCAGCTCCCACCTTTCAGAGGAGCTGAGACTTAGTCAGCATTTACTTCTGCCAGAATCAGCCAAGGCTTTTCCCACCATGTGACATGCAGAAAAGAAGGGGAAAGCAACGATGCCATGCTAAGGGAAGGGCTGCTTGTCATGCTACCATAAATAATAGCATCGAAGATGGGCCGTGATAAACAAGAGTTTTCCTTTATTGAGGAAAATTGCAGACAATTCAATCCAAAATTTCAGTAGCTGTTCCAATACACATTTTAATGCAACCGTTTTCTTACCTTACCGTCAAAACCAAAAACAACCATCAGAACACAAATAAAAGTATTTGCAAAACCTGAAAAAAGAACAGCTTTAATAGCTCAAATATTGTGGAAAAAGACCTTTTTGAACTTTTCTACGTATGAAGTGTTTCTACTACTGCCTGTCCAAGAGCAGGCAGTGTGACAGAACTGTCACAGAGCCATGGAGCCCACACCTGAGCGGCATTAAAAGCCAGCTCTCTCGATCGTGTTCCGTCCAGCTAGCTTTAGACAGGGCATAGTGACAAACACGATGGAAGTGGCCACGTCTCGCTGACAGGGAATGCATCACCTTATCTTTAGATGCAGCAACTTTAACAAAATGTTTCCACCAATTACATGGAGAAAACTTTATTTCAGAAATATAAAGGGAATTAAAGATTCCCACAACAGGCCAAGTCGCCTGACCCAGCATGGGCTCCAGCCTTCGCTCTTCTCCCTTTCCTTCATTTCTTTGCTTGAGGCAGATGGATAAAATTAGCAACATGCACATAATAGTGATCTCCATTCAGTTTCTTGTTTACTCTCTGCCACCTACTTTGTCTACAGCTTTCTTTCAAGTAAATCATACAATTACTCTTTTCCACCCACTCTACATTTTAAGTGACATTTGATTAACAAATAAACTAACCCTTAATAAGAAAACTATTGTCTAAATAAGCACTAATACTTTAAATTAAGTACTTTAAATACACCTAATTATGTATTTAATCAAGATTAACAGGACATGCACTGTATGCTAACTAAACACAAAAATTAGCTGACTTAAAAGGTATTTATTGAGGTTTAAGAATTATATAGAAGCCGGCACATATGATAACTCTTATTTGCTTTAAATAATATTAATGAAATAAATGCTTAAGTCCAGTGATATCACTTATACTTGCTTTGTGGATAAATATACGTAAGTCACACAAATAGGATTGTTTCCATATGATGTACCTAAACGCATTTAACCTGGAAGCATCAAGCTGGCTTCCCGTATGCCACATCTTACCTCTGAGCCTCGCTAGCTTATTTCTATCTACTGGCATTTGGGAACTGCCAAAATTCAGAATTTGTGGTCTGCAGGAAATGTCAGCATTTTGAAATCAGTTTCCATTCAGATTCAGAACAATCTTGTTTGTTTGTTTTCCCTCCCTCCTTCCCCCCCCCCCCCCCCCCTTCTTTTTTCCCTAAACTTTTCACAGAATGGAAATCCATCAGAGCCCCCCAAACCTATGCCTGCTGGAAGCCTGGGGGTCTGCCTGGGAAGTCTCCTTGTGTTCAGGGACAGAATCTTCCTACACAGATGTAAATCCAGAAAGCCGAGGTCTGTGATGTGGGGCAGGCTTTCTGGTGTGGCTACCTTTGAGCCGCAAGTGCTGGCAGGCAGCCACGGAGCCACGCAGGTGACCTGGCAGGGAACCAGACAGATTTACAATGAAAATCTGCTTAGCAGGCTAGGTTCTCTGGGAAGATTCATTGAAAGCCAGATGTTTTCATGAAATGTTTTGCTTTTGACGAATCGGCATTTTCTGATGAGAAAAAAAAAAAAAAAAACCCAAAAAAAAAACCCCAACCAAAAACCTTTCTCTCTGAAAACTTGCTCTGAGCTCTGCCAGCAGCCACCGCTGCTGAGAGGAGTCAACGGCAATGCAGCGATGCTGGGCAGTGCTGGGGGCAGTGACCAGGGCCCTCTCAGCTCCTGACCCTCCTCCCTCACACCAGAGGTGCCCACCCAGGGTGAGGTTTCAGGAGAGATCCTGCTGTTCTCCTCTGCTGCGGCATGCCAAGCGGTGGGAGCTGGCCCCAGGACGACAGCTCCCAGTGTGCCTCCACCTCCAGCACTTGTGTTCAGAATAAAACACCGACTCCACACCAAGCAGAGCAGGAGTAAACGTTGCCATGCCTTCAGGGTCCCTCAGCAGCCCTCTCCTCTAAAAATAACCCCAGCCTGACCACCAGCATAGGCTGGTCCCTGGGCAGCGGGTGTTCCCTGGGTATCAGCGTGACACTCACCTTCCTCATCCCCCAGTGTGGTGGTTCGAGAGCGGTGGCCCAGGAGCCACTGGGGAGCTGCTGGTGAAGCATCCCTGGATGCCTGCCTACCTCAGGCTGTGCATCACACCCCCAGCCTCTCCAGCAAACCCACAGGCGCCCGCAGCGACACACCAGGCATCCAAGAAGCTTTAACTTCCAGGTCTTCCCACTACCTTCTGCTGTCTAATGCTGACTGCCGATACAAGCAGCAAAAGGCAGCCAGCGCTTGACAGCTGAACACAGCTCAGACGGATAACAGCTAATGTCTAACAAAGCCATTCCTAATAAAAAGAAATAGGCATAAAAGTGGAGAAAAGGATTGTACTGTGCGTAGGGCTTGGGGAGCAGCTGAACGGTGGCGCTTGTTTCAAACCACAAGTTATCTGGAAGTGGCACTGAAGGCACGCACATGAAAAGTGCTGACGAAAACTCTGCTTAAAGACTTCTTTTTCTGAGGCAAGAAATGCCATATGCCTTTCTTTCAGCAGCAGGCCAGACTCACTACTTCATTTCTGGTGCTACGGTAAATGGTATACATTAAATAGTCACTAGGTCTTCAGAAAACTCACTTCTGATATTATTTTAAAGGACTTTCAGCTGTGAAAAGCAATGTCATTTTATTCTCCAGGCATAGCTATCTTTCAAATCAAAGGTCATTTATTTTTTAATACACAGAGTATTGAAAAAATCTCTTGAATCCATCACACTCGGAACATCTGTCCATCCCAAAGTCTCAAAACATTAACACATACTTTGTAAATATGTTAGGATATCCAAATAACTGTGTGTCAGATATGACACTTTCTTGTGCTAGTGAAACCCAGATGAAATTCATCAACTTCAGTAGATTGCAGATTTAGAGTTCTGTAAATAAGGGAAAAATTGGCCCTGTGCTTTAATTAACATTTTAAATCAAATCTGCATTTGAAAATGTTCCAAAATTGGGAGAGATCATAAATAACCTTGGTCTGCAATATTAGACTAGAACATACTTGTGCAGTCTTTGCTTTAAAAAAAAATGTGGTTTTTATCAAACGATAATTATGGTTGTGCTTGAAATGATCCCCCTTAAATTCTTCAGGAAGGTTAAATGACTGCTGAATATTAATATTTTCCCTTTAGTCAGGGAATCAAAACAATTCCCAACAAAATGTTGGGGCCGGCAGATTTGGAGGGCTATGTCATTAAAAGCCGCTGTCATTATTCCGCTTACATGCTTGTTCTGCAGAGACTGTATTTTCAGTAATAAATAATGTTTTGAAACAAACAGGTGATTTCTGTAAGAAGAATCGACAGTATTTTTTGAATGCAGTGGTTTCTGTAGAAACCTTTCCTCTCTTTGTCCTCTCCTATCTGCAGGGTATTGACAGCTCTGACAAGACTTTGATTATCTAGTCAGCAGGAGCCTGAGACTTGTCACTTGTCAGGTGTGAGCTGGCAGTCACGCAGCTGATGAAACAATTGAAAGGAGATAGGCTGAGCATGAGGAGGATCAGGGTCATCAAGCCCAAAATGCACGCCTGTCTAGTAAGGGGGTGGCTTACACCCTCATTAATGACTCCAATAAGGCAGGAGAGGGAGGCGGGGAGGAGCTGGAATAGGGAAAGAAGAAACGTGAAGGTTGGGGATGGTGGAAGAGCTCCAGTTGTCGACAGCTGTTTCTTGCCCACAGCTCCTCTGCAGCCCCAGGAGAAGAACCAGCGCCACCGGCATGGTGCCTCTCCGTGCCTGTCCCCTGCCTGCTGTGGGAGGGATGGAGGTGGCACTCTCCTGTGCCTCCTCTCCCACTCGACGGTTTCAAACCGCACTGCCCAGCAGCGGGGGTGAAAGGCAGGGCAGCTCTCTGGCTGGACCCCTCACAGGACGGTACCCTCTGGTTTCACCCCTGCTGGGGGGATTAACAACCCAACCACTCCTGAGCGACTGCGCTTCAACCGCCTCCAGCATCAGCTAGAAATCCCAGCTGCGACACGTGCCCCTAGCCCATAAGAGGTCTGGGGGGGCAGGGGTGGCTTGCACTGCCCTTGGTGAGAGCTGACACCCCGCCACCACTGAGGACACCTGCCCAGTAATCTGCGCTTCAGCACTACACTGTGCAACTGAAACTCCGAGAGGGGCATTTGCTAATCCAGAGGCAGGCTTAGTCGGAGGGCAATATAGAACAATAGCAGTTGTCTTGCAATTGGCAGGACTTAGTGAAATGCTTTGTAGAAAGATGTCTGTAATCCATAACTAATATCCTCCCTGTATACATCATACACAACTGGTGGGTCAGTTGATAGGAGCTTATCCTAAGAGCATTTCACACAAAACTGGATTAGTACAATATAGCTTTGCAGTGGAAAAATCATTCACAAACTTCAGCTCGTGTAAAACCCCAGACTTTTTTTTGGTTGGTTCTTCTCAATTATACACTACCTGTTTTTCTGTGATCTGCATTAGTTACCTATTCATATTAAAATGCAGTTCAAGGTGTGCTTCGCAAGATTTAACAGGCAAAATACTGCTGCCCAGAAAGTCTCTTTTAAATTTAAATGACAACATAAATTATTATACACATTTAGTTAATGCCACAGGAAAGACCATGAGTATTGAGGACACAATCTGTCAGTTATACGCATGCGAACCTGCAGTCATTTTGCTGATTTCAGGCCTTCCTCTCCAAGCCCCTGCCGACACAAGGCCACTGACATCAGAGTTAGGGGTCCCATCACAGGAGCAAATTGCGAGCTTGCATTGAGCAGTTGATGTGAGCCCCAAACCCTTTCAAAAAGTTTGGGAGTTGTCTGCTGTCCCTTAATAAAACTGATTATTGGTGTTCCTTAAATCTCTGCAATTCTTAGACATATGGATAAGATAAGCATGGATTAACTATGTCTGACTATGCATATCAATTGAGGGGAAATTTTTGCTCTGAGATAAGGCAGAAATGAAAACCCACGAGACAGGACAGGCAGAAGGCGAGGGGAGGAGGCTGAAGATCTGTGACGCTGGCACGTGGTGGGACAGACCGTGACAGGGAAGAGGTGCTTAGCTAACTGAGAAGGGGCAAGAGAAGAAACAACTCTAATATTCAGTACAAAATGTCGGAGGTAGACATACAATTTTAAACTTTTGCCTTTTTTTTTTTTTAATTACCTTTGCACAACTTTTGTTATCGATGTAATTCAAGAAACAGCTTGCTATAGCCCCACACGTGAAGGATGCCGTACACAGCAACATCCCTGCTGAACGTGTGATAGTTAAACCTTCCTTGCACAGCTGGGCAGTTACTGAGCTCTGGGCACATCCACCAGTGAGGCGATTTTCACTGAGGATTTCAAAGCACTTTGTAGGAGTCTATTGCACATATCCTAACCAGGATTTCATGCACTTGAAGGAGAGACCTTTTTAACTCACCTGCTTCACCTAGGGCTGCACACCAACTGTAATTCCCTATATCTAAACATGGAAGTTTAGGGAGTTTTCAGTATTGTTCAAAACTGGAACACAGATTAGAAAATACAGTGGACAGAGTCACTTCTTCCATAGCTTTTAGGGGTACCCATCATGGTGAAATGACACATGAATTTCTTTGTAAGAGAGCTGGTTCTGGACTTCTAACCACAGATCCAGTATGAAATGGATACTTGACAGAACGAAGTGTGAGAAATAAAGCGCTCACCAAGAATACCAGGGAGCAATGAATGACAGGTACAGATCAATCGGCTATCAAGGATGTTTTCAGCCATCAGTTTATTATTAATACTTCAACTTAATCTCCAGCTTTAAAATAAATGATAATGTATTCAGTGTTGTCTTTCAGATTTGATTTCCCATCTCTAAAACACTGAATCAGAAATGTAACCTGAGAATGATAAATTTACACCAATGTAACAAACTCATTGACAAGAATTACTTAAGGCATTCTTGGGAAGGGACTGGGATCGCTGAATGCACAAGAAACCCACCCCTCACCTGCGCACCCTGCAGCCCCATGCTCACCCACAGTCTCCAACAAAAGTAAACGGTGCTCTCGTCAGACTAAAGCTGACCGTGCAACCAGGGAACATCTATTGGAAAACAGTATTAAGGAGCAGGCCCAGTGTCCTGGTTTCGGCTGGGGTAGGGTTAATTTTTTTTCCTAGTAGCTGGTACAATGCTGTGTTTTGGATTTAGTATGAGAATAATGTTGATAACACACCGACGGTATAGTTGTTGCTAAGTAGTGCTTACCCCAAGTCAAGGACTTTTCAGTCTCATGCTCTGCCAGGGAGCAGGGGCACAAGAAGCTGGGAGGTGGCAGAGCCAGGACAGCTGACCAAACTAGCCAAGGGGATATTCCATACCATAGAACATCGTGCTCAGGTTATAAACTGGGGGAGCTGGCCTGGAGCCATGGATCGCTGCTCAGAGACCAGCTGGGCATTGGGGTCAGCAGGTGGTGAGCAGTTGTATTGTGTATCACCTGTTCTTTTTTTCCCCTTAGATTTTATCCCTCTCTTTCTCAGCCCTTTTCACTAAAATTGCTGTTAGTATTATTTTTATATTTCACTTTATTTCGATTACTAAATTATTCTTATCTCAGCCCACGAGTTCTACCTTTTTTCTGATTCTCCTCTCCATTGGCTGTGTGGTACTTAGCTGCCAGCTGGGATTAAACCACGATACCCAGTTTTAGGTGATGATCAGTCATTTCCATACTGGTTTCTATCAACCTCCCAGTGCAGGGGCATACCCTGCACTTGCTCACACCCCAGAATTACCTGAAATAACTTACAGCAAGATTTTGGCTGCCCTAGGTTGCACAAGGATGGTGATTCAATGAAGTGCAGAGAGATATCTAATTATTCCAGTGTTGGCAATAATTTCCTAAGTAATATACCAAGGGCTCTCTGGCACTGGCAATAAGAGTTCAGCCTCTTCATTATTTGAGAAGAACCTGTATCATAATACATGACTGATTCCAGCTTACAAAATTACCATTTACCAGTCTTCGGTTTTTTTCAGCTGGGGACACTGCTTTACTGCATTCAAACCTGAAAAAGTATCTCCAAGTAAGGCAATGCTTCCTTCAGCTCCAGCCAAAACACTAGAATGTTTCATCTATGGAAGAGACTCCTATCACTGTCAATCATAACAATTCGGCAAGGATGCCACAGAGATTTGAATGTACTTATTTGATCACTTTTTCAGCTCTTGCCATTTTGTTACAAGAACAGAGTTTGTGAGAAGATCAAATCAGAAAGCTATCAATGCTCAGCTATCAATATACATATTCTCTAGAATACAAAATCCTCCAGTTAATATAAAATAATTGTGGAAATGGTTGGCAAATTAAAGATGGTTGTTATAGATTCCAAAAATATTTTTGCTTTCAGCAAAATACATTTTTAATTACTTTCCTACTAGCTGTCATTTTTCATAAACCAGTCTAGACAACTCGTGCCAAATCATGCAAAAACTGATCTCAATGAAATGCTTTCCTCTAACACCAAAGATCAGAAAATGTTCTGTTTGGTTTTTTTTAAAGCACATGTGTAGTTTAACAAAACACTTCTAGGTAAACACCTGCTTATGGACTTCTAAAAAAATAAAAACTTCCTTTTTAAAAAAATGATGCATTAAAATATCAAATAATACCAAATAATTGTATCTCCAGTTTAGAAGTAAACTTGAGAATATAAATTTACATGCCCATATTGTATTTTTATTATCCCCCAAATTCAAACTCTTTTTCCCAAAACATATTACTATGAATCACAAATTAGCAAATCTGCATCAACACAGTTATAAGGTGTACGTATACATTTCTACCGTGTTTTTTGTCTTATTTATTTTGAGCATATTCAAAAGGAAGGAGAAAGAGTGAAAAATAATCTGGATTTGTATTTCCTTTACACTTTTGACTGGAATTATTAAGCTGAATTATAGTGCTCAGAAGTAAGGAATTAAGTAATGTAGATTTTGCTTTTAGCGTCATAATCAATGTCCAAATCTAAAATTGATATAATTGACTGTTAATTAATTCCCTTGATATTTTCATTAGCACATCCAAGCAACAAGTCTTCTGTTTGGCACTTCTGAATTATTCAGGAAGTACTCAGATTGCTGTAATGAAGGCGTTACTGCCTGATACTATGCTGGCTAATAAAGTTAAATGCAAGGCATGCTTTTATTTTTCTATTCTGATTGGACAATCAAAGATTTCCCTGAAGATAAGTGAAATGAAATTTCAGAACCGCACAAAAAAAATGTCAAGAGAAACATCCAAAGATATTTTTGTGAAAGAACCCAGATCTATACTTTCAATAATTGTAGCTTTCCCTTAAGTCCTGTAATGCTGCAATGAGAAGGGTTGCTGTGGGTGGCATCTAAACCTGTTTTGAAGGCTCCTCAGGTCTCCAGAGCTAATGCTGCCCATCACCCTCCAGGTCTCAAAACGTTTGCAGCAGCCCAATTGGCCAAGTGACAGGCAGAGATCTGCTAGTACCATTGCCCTGGCTAGCTGTCCCTCCATTAGCAATGTGACCAGGACACTCCCAAACACTCCTACAAATCCATGAGCAAACGTGGATGCCCTTACCCAGGTGAATCCCCTCTGATCTCCCAAGCTGATTTTGCCAAGCAAAAGACTTCAGGATCAGCCTAACCAGGAGAGAGTTAGGAGTTCTCTTTCTGGATGCTTGGTTCACTGTTGTGTCAAAAGCCAGGACAGCTTGTAGGGCTTATGCAAAACCTGGCAGCTTTGTGTCTTTTTTCAACATTTTTTCTTGTAAGGTACTAAGTGGCAGAAATCCCATAAATCTTGCCATTCCAAAAAGAAAAAGCTTGAGGGGACTGGGTGGTACATTTGATGGATGCACTGTCCTTAATGCACTAGCCTCTTCCCTAAGGGATTATGGTTTTGAATTTAGTGCAGAGAATGAACTGTTCCTCAACTGATGGCAGTAAAAGTTTATCAGCAAAGGATAGTTTTACCTTTTAGATCATCACTGTGTTCTCTGACATGATCCTACCCTGTACAGATCCTTCAGTGCCACTCACAAAACCAATAAATAGCCACTACAGAGGCAATTCAGTTTTTTCTTTTTTTTTTCTTTTTTTTTTTTTCTTTTTTTTTAAACAGAATGCTACTAGTCCTAATTAATTTAATATTTGTCACTTGGACACCATCTCCCATATGACAACCTCCAAAGACTTTACAAAGATTAATGACACCCCATTATATCAATGAAGCAGAAAGAATAAGAATTAGTTCACCCATCACTGAAATGCACTCTCTTCTGGGGTGGAACATGACAGCTACTTAACCGTGTATAACATGGAGGAATAGGGCCTTGGGGAATCAAGAACCCACCAGTTACTTCAAGTGAAATATTGGTCCTACAGCAATGAAGTTGTTCTTCTCAGGAGTTGGTTGTTGAATGGGTATGTTCTTCCCAAGCCTCCTATGGGATCCTATGGCTGCAGGAAGACATTGCACAACTCTAATGGAGGAAAGTGGACAAGGTTTTGCTGATACTCCTTACGTAAAAGACTATAGTACCGCAGATTAACATCAGCAGAGGCATGGAAGTAGACGCTTCTCTGAAAAATGGGACTTCAATCTCCTTTTAGAAACAGAAGGTGAAGAAGCATTCACTTCAAACACTGAATTCACCTTGTCCCTGTGCAGAGGATTGGACCGCAACCCATGTAGTCACCAACCCTGACCAAAAATCTCAAGGGAGGAGCTAAAAGAGTCTCCAGATGCCACCATTCATGTCAGGCCTTCAGAGAAAAGGGTTCTCTGAGCATGGGAAGCCACCCTATTACTGGCATCCAGAGGGTTACATCTGTTGAAGGAGAAGGGGGACCCTGCAACCCTGTGTGGGAACACGAGGAGGTTTGGTGCCTACTGCGAATGGGCAAAGCCTTAGTGCCCCATGGCACCACGGTGAACCTGAGTGCACAAACAACATTGTTTTTCCTTCCCTCCTCATACCTTAGCAAATTATGTCAATCAGAAATAAGAGCCTATTTTGGCAGCTCCAGTGGAAGGAGGGGGTGAGCCTGACACCACCCCACCCTTGTTGACAGCAGAGGCTGGATGAGCTGTACTGAGACCCCACCACGGCTGCTAGCCTGGATGAGGGAGAAGTTGCTTTGGGGCTGCCGCATGTCCCCATGCCAGTGCCATGCCAGCACATGAAGGACGTCTGCCTGTGGTGACCATGTATTGTACAGCCGATGTGTTGAGCACACCTTCTGCTCGACCCATGGCCACCCCATCAGTGCAAACTGAAACCTGCCTTCTCCTTCCGTACATACTGTATAGGTCAGGGGTCCTCAAACTACGGCCCACAGGCCAGATACGGCCCCCCAGGGTCCTCAGTCCGGCCCCCGGTATTTACAGACACACACCCCTCCCCCCGCCGGGGGTTGGGGGGGGGAAACCAAGCAGTCACAGATGACCTCCTGCCACTTCATCCGCATGCCGGCCCCTGTTTAAAAAGTTTGAGGACCCCTGGTATAGGTAGTTGCATTATAAAATATAAAAACTTTTATCACTCAAGGAGTAAAAATTTGGCTTCTGAATACACACTCTACAGCTTTATCACTTGAACTTGCTGAAAGAAAAAAAAGCCACATTTTTAGATTTGATCCTCACAGACTTAAAATATTAATCAGACTCGTGCTAGGTATTTTTTTTTTTAATCCAACTGTCTCCAGAATGCTTATTGACAATTTACAAAGAGAGGTTAGAAAATAGGAACAGGAAATATCTAAGTAATTATGGTTCTGGTATTGCAGGGCCAAGTGAAGTAAATTAATGTAATGCAAACATTTTGTGGATTTGTTTAATTATTTGCAAGTACAATTAAATCTGCAAGTACCATTAAATCATAGTGCAGAAGATGGGGTTTTATAAATGGGAATATTCTTAATCAGTCTTTTCACAACACTCAAAATTCTTTGCAAAAGATGGATATGCTTCCAGGTCATATATATCCACCTGCTGAAAACATGACCGTATACAGCTGTGGCTACGTTCAAAAAACTTGGGAACAGCTTTCAGCTCGCTGCCGATGAAATTCCCTTTATGCCAAGGACCAGTACAACACCTTCCTGCCTTTGCTTCCCTACGGATCTTCCCTAAACAGCTCATGGGACCTTCGTGGAGCTTTATGCAGCCCAGCAGACCAGAATGAGCAAAAGGGGAATTTCACTGGGTCTGGGTGGTACCTGCAGGAATTTCTGAACTGGTTGAGGAATTACTTTCTTTGGACTCTGGACATCCACCAGTCTACTCATGTTCCAAATCTAAGAGCACATGAATGTTGGAAAGACCCTGAAAAGCTGCAGCATTGTGACTCTGCCACCACTGAAGTCCATGAGTTCATCCTTTCATGAGTTCATGTCAGTGAGCTCATCCCTACAAACGTCTTAAGGGCGAGCGTCAAAAGGACAGGGCCAGGCTCCTTTCAGTAGTGCCCAGTGACAAGGGGCAACAGGCACAGACTGAAACACAAGGAGTTCCTTCTGCATGTCAGGGAGAACCTCCTCACCTTGAGGGCACACAGCCCTGGCACAGGCTGCCCAGGGAGGCTGTGGGGGTCTCCTTCTCCAGAGACATTCCAAACCCGCCTGGCCACAACTCTGCACAGCCCGCTCCGGGAGAACCTGCTTTAGCGGGGGGTGGGCTAGAGGAGCTCCAGAAGTCCCTTCCCACCCCGGCCACGCTGTGATTCTGTGATCCCAGGCTCAAGGGAAGCAGCAACAGACCAATGCCTAGATCTTTTGAGAATTCAATCCTAAATGACTACAATGTCTCCAAGCAAAAAATCAATTAATTTTGTTTAAACAGAAAAGGTTGCATATTGTTCCTGTTAAAGTGAAAATAATGTTTAAAATGAGGAAGTTTCTTTTCCAAAATATATTGCAATCAAATCAAAGTCCTGAAATTATAGTTCGGATTTCACATACATACACAGTAACAGCTAAAACACAGTGTACTTTTTCCTCATTAAGAATTGGAAAAAATACTGACCTAGAAAGTATTGTCTAAGCAGTATTCAAGATGTTGTCTTGAGCTCCTGGAGTCAACAAAATAATTCAAAACCTAAAGGACATTCAGTAACATTTGTACATGTCTGAGCACTATATAGCATGAAGTACCTGCTGTGCAACGAAAGTCATCTAGATCTTTCTGTCTGCAACTCACAAAGTTGAGACGTGTTTTGAAAATACATCTTTGACTTAGGTTCTTCAAAGAAATCCTGAGAAGAGGTGAAAACGGAGAGACTGATCGAAACACTCCAAAAGGCCTGTGTTCTTTCAGAGACTTTTAATTACCAACTGAACTGCCAATCCTTTCAGAAATGGATCAAAAACCCACAGAAAGCAGTGACTTAGCAGAAAGAAGCAACTTCCTATGTTTTGTTTCATTTAGAAAGAAACTTTTTCTCTTTTTTTCTTTGCATTTCCAGAAATTTTACAACTAGTGGCAGATGTTCTGTGTTGCATGGCTCTTATTCTTTTAAAGGGATGAGCAAACATGCATAGTATTCAATAATGCATAGGAATGTCATATCTTTTAGGCATTACCCCATCCCTGCGAGGTCATCAGCCTTTTGATATTTCTAGATTTAATCTTACTTTAGAGCAATCAACCACAAAATTTGCTTTTTCTTGATCTTTGACATTCATGGCATATCAGTATTATTGACTTGGCGTTATTTCAGGTGGTTACTGCATTCATGCTGCATGGGGCTTTGAAGGGGAGCAGGGTGGCTTGGTTAATTTTTTTTGATGAGTGAAAATCTAGAGTCTTGGTCCTAAGGTACTCAGCTTCGGTCAGCTGAGGGCTTTGGTTTACCGAGCTGGAGACGAGAGCAGAAGCCCTGCTTGTTTGGCTGAGTGATGATTGACTTGCAGAAGGATGAGTGTGAGCATGCCTGTGGGGGAGGGAGGTTATCAGAAAGTGAGGAATCTGCAACTAGCCTTTAAATTGAAAGCTTTATACTCTGTGCTTTTATACCTGATGTTTTATAGATGTAAAGTGTTCACAGCCTCAGTGACAGCATCCAGTATACCTTTCTGAAATGAACAGGCACCTGACCTCAGCTGGGTCTTTGATGTGGTGGCTTCAGCTCTCAGTATGTAAATATGTTTATTTGCTACAGAAGCCAGTTCTTTAAGATGACTGACTATGATTGCTCTCACATAGGGATACAAAAGCATGGAGGGACCTTCCAGAAGCAGAACCCTCTGTGACCACTTGTATTTTGTACATCTTAGATGGGGACCACTGTCCAAAACAAACACTACCGAGCTTCAAATGTCAGTGTTGTTTCCTACCTGCTTCCTTACGTACATAGTTTTCCCAAGTTCAGAAACTTGGATAAAGCTCCTTCTATGATGTTCTTTGCTAAATTGACCTGGAATAAGTTTTTTAAATTATGTAAAAAATAAAAAGAACATAATTTTTAAAACATTTCCTATAACTAGTGCTTTAGAGGTCATTCATGAGACCAGTATCATTTCAAATCGATTGCTGTTAGCAAAAATCAAGACTACCTAAACATCCCTAGTGCTACTTTCCACTCGGGACACAGCCCAGGCTCCCAACTCTCCCACAGGTAAATAATTTGTAGAATTAGGACTAAAACTACAAAAGATTTGCTTGTAATGCTATTAAAACAATGCAGATGTGCTAAAGCACATAGGATGTCATACAGGGAATCGATGGGTTAAATAGGGGGGCGGTTTCAGCTTTAGGATTTGTATGAGGAAATTATGTACATGTAGCCAGGCGCCTACTGAGGATGCGACACACACTCTGACAATGGCTTTTCTCCATATCTAAGATCTTTTAATAAAGTGTTAATTATAAAGGTTTCTCAACTCATTGTTTAGAGTCCTAAAGAGAAGCACACTTTTCCTGTCAGACACGAAGGGTTTGCAGCAAGTGAATTTGTCTTGTAGCAGTAAGCTGTATTTTCCTGTGAAGTGATTAATTTAAATGGGTCGGAGCTGCCCTGATGTTCTGCAGGCTCCCATGCCCCCCGGATCTGAAATAAACCATGCCAGCACCTTGCTGCTGGCACCGTGCTTCGGAGGGGTCCACCTTACACCGTTTTGCAGGTAGGACAGATCCCCAGGTTAAGCGTTTTCCCTGCGAGACCCAACAGCCAAACACTGCCCTGGGATGTACAAAGGACCAGCGCGTTTCATCCTGGCTCAAGTGAACGCCTGCAAGTCTCTGTGGTCTTGTGTTTTGGTGAAGGGTGAAAGGCGGCGTGCAGGTAGCCTCCTCTAGAATATTCATTACTGTATCGACACCTCTATCACATCCCCTGTTGTCACTCATCAGAAAACTAAACAGATCGGCAGATGACATACAGTAAGACCAGTAACAGAGGTATAGACATGCAGTTCCATTAACTTTAGCCAAAATGGAATGAAAAGGGTGGGAGAAGGAAAAAAATATCGTAATATCATCTGAAAGCAGCCCTGTCTCAAGCATGACACACGCTGTAAAGTGAGTCTTCAAAGGAAAAATAATATCACTTTGTAATGCTGATATTTTGCTGAGTTATTTATTTTATGACAAAAAAGCATTGTGCTGTGTGAACAAATATGAATTTACTACTTTTAAATAAGCAAATAAGAAAATGGAAGTAGATCACTATAAAAAACCTGCTGTAGTATTTTGCATAAATTATCATAATTAGCAATTAACTAGTGAAAATCAGGCTTATTCTATTATTTCCCACGGTCTTTTAGGAAATCACCTTGACTCCATGGTCAGGTGTTTATCTGGCAAAGTGCAGACAATGCTATTCACATTTTGAGCTTGTCACGAGCCAGCTCCAGCATAAAATCACTCAACCAGTCTTACACACACCACTGTTAGGAGGCGAGAGGGGTCCAGGCAGCCCAGTGGCGGACAGATATGCCTTAGGGTTTAAAGCACAGAGTCATCAGCTCCAAAAATTCTCGTAAATGGAGATCAACTGCAACTTCAATTTCCACATAGGAAACACAAAACAGAATAAAACCAGTTAATGAAGAATCTCTGAGGCTTTGGAGATATCAGAACTTCAATATTTCTTTTTTCTAAATGGAGAAATAGAGGAGCAAGGGATGTTTCTGAGGCTCGAATGAGAGCCAGGGTTGGTTGCATAGCCTGAATTCACACAATGGCTGATGGGTACAAACACTTGCATCCTATTTGACAAATGTTCAAACACACTGTTACGTGACTTACTGAACTGAGAGGCAGCTGGCCAAAATCACTTCCTTGAGTAAATGTGAATGCCTCTGTTTTGATCCTAGTTTAACTCTCCCAGCTACTACATCTTAGCCATACACAGAAATGCTACCGCCCTCTCCGAATCCACTGCTCTCTGATCAGTACAATGAACCAGAAAAAAAGTTTGCAAACACAATCTAATTCACATTTGAGGACACCTGAGGAGCCCCAGCGCCCTCTATTTGCAACAAACCATTTTGCTAAGAACATTTGCTGTTAATGATCCTTGCTATTAAAATATGCACATTTTGGCGTGATAACTCTTTCTGTGCCTAAGAGGCTTACACTTCCACCCGGCTGTCATCTTTATTCACAACGTGTTTTCATCACGATTACAGATGTTGCAATGGTAGAGATCATATTCTCTTGAACCTTTAGGACAAGATATTTTACATATTTGCCCCAAATGTCGCATTAGGAATGGTCTCATCCTCCTCCAAGACATACCAATACAAACCAGAAGCTGACACTTCTGCATTCCCCAACAGCTGCTACTACAAAGGCTCTGCAAAAAGTTATCTCAGAGAACGTCCTTCAGAAGTCCTGCACTGACAATCCTAACCCGTGCCTTGCAACAGTCATTCTTGAGTATTTTTGCAACTACTACAGATACTGCACATATCTGATATTAACACTGAGATGAAAAATTGCTGTATATGTTCTGGCTGCACATGGACATTACATGAACTCTTCTGGGTTTTGCCTTTCAGTACTAGTAGATAACCATTGTGATTCTACTCTGTGTTTTTTATTGAGCAATGCTATGAAAAGATTAATCAATTTGCATACAATATAAATCACATTCATCTTTTATTATTGCACAATCAGAGAGCTTTAATGTAACAAATTCCAGTGCTAGATGCCTTGATTGCTCTTTGTAAAAATCCTTAAATACTGTTCATTTAGAAAGAATATTACAGAAATTTTCTAAGTGATATATGTGGTATTTGGGGAAACTTTTCTGATAAAATCCCTGCGGAACAGTGGGATTTCTGGCCTTCTCCATGTTCATTAGTTGCTGAGCATCTCAATGTGTAGAGTGCTCATAAATGTTTTAATTTAAAAAGCCATGGTGGAAAAAAATGAAAAATCAGTTGATACTAGGAATTTATGGTATATCATGAAGAGAATGTAAGCAATACTTTAAAATATACTACTCTATTTGTTAGTGAATTTAAATTATTACTAGACTACATAACACTTACTCTGTTTAGGACTGTCATTCAGAGCCTGATTTTCAATAACCACCAAACCCCCTTTGGTTCCTTTGAAAAATCCCAAATCAGAAGACACACATGGAAGTTTACAGAAATAATTTTTTAAAGAATTACTAGTAAGCAAGCAAAAAAGGCTGGAGAAATGCTATCTAAGTTAAAAACCTTTTACATAACAAAAACTGAACCAGAATTTTTAATACAACACATTGACAATAAGTCTGTTGCTTTTAATACCTTTACAAATAAAAAGATAATTTCTGGATGACTTCTCTCAATACAATAAGCTTTCCTTTTGCACATTTTCCTTTGGGCTCTTGTAAGAACCAAGAACAACAAAGGACCATGGAAAAAAAATGACAGGTTCAGCTTAGAAAGGAGGAAAATTGCCACTTTGCCTGAAATTTCCATCCCACTTTTACAACTTCCAGAAATTTAGATGGGCTTTGGAAAAGCTACTGACACTTTGAGTGATTATCTGAAGAGCAGTGAAATATCTTAATTATTTACTAGTAGCAGGGTATTAGTAACTGCAGCTCAGTAAAGGAAGGGGGAGATAAAATGCTTTCTTAAGCACATATGTGATTCTATGTAAATCTGAACTGCTGCCTGAAATGTTTGCCAATAAAGATGAAAGTCCCACAACATAGTCACAACATGATATCTATCATATGGCTTCCTGGCTGTTGTGTATGTTTTTGCTGTGTGTAATTGACTGTGTTGGTGTTTGCACTACCTAGAATTTGCATATTAGCTCAAACACTGCATTCTTGGTGGGCCTGATCCTGCGAGCTCCCGGAGAGCCTCCGGCTGCCCTGAAACCAAGGGACACCAGCACGGGGCTCCCAGGAGGTGCCAAGTGCTGCTCCTGTGTTTCCTTTCCATGCCTGCCATCCTTTGAGCAGAAGCTGGGTAAAAATACCTGTGTTTCTAAGAGCACAAAAGCAAATGCTGATGTTTCAGCCTTCAGACTAAAATACATCAATTCAGGACATGACAAAAGATAGGCTCCACCACGGTCAACGTTTGGGTTACTTTAGAGGCAAAGATGTGATGGATGAAAGAGGGAATTTCTGAGGTTAGTTTGCATACACTCCCACAGATGTGAGTTTCTCCCCTTCCTTTTTTCTCCAATCTAAAATATGCAAACATGTGCTTCTGGAAATTGTATTGGAAATTTCTGATAACAGATTCTGTCAACAAAGCCAGTGCGAACAGAGAAGAATTTCACATGGAAATCCAGCAGCCACCATCTCTTACAATAAATGTAAAGTCATGCATGATCTCGTTATTACCCTCACTGAAGTTATTTTCCTTAATCCAAGCGCCCCTGCTCTGCTGTCAGTCCTGGGCTATCCAGCAATCATCCCTCTGTTCTCATAGCGCATCTTCTGTGCACACCAGTAGCACAAAGCAGCTGTGATGAATCAGGCCTACAGACAGGGATTTTATCCACTAAGCAAGTACAAATCATTAATAGAAATTACCTTAGTGTATGACTTGGCTGCTTCTTGTAATGCAGCTACATATGTTGTAGCATGTAGAAGAAAGAGGCACAGCAGATGCTACTGGAAGCAAAATCTTGAGAAGGAAAGATGGCATGTTGCTAGCAGCTCTGGTTAGAGGGGGATGAAAGAAGAAGATGCAGCACTTACTGGACCTGCTGCTGTTGCTATTGAAGCATCTGCTCCATTACCATGATTAAAGAATGTGTTTCCACTTCCACTGCTGTTACTTCCCTGGTTTTTTTTTCCTCTGCTTTTTTTGTTTGTTTGTTTCGTTTTGATTTGTTTGTTTATTATTATTGTTATTGCCTCGTGAATGCAAGGAAATCTATAAGGTCTCAAAGCAGGTTCATATCACAGGCATGCCGGAATGGGAGGAAAGGATTCCCACACAAAGATGCATCAACGCTCTCCTTGAGTATGTAACAAGTTAACGATCCATTTAAAAATAAAATCTTGACCACCACTAACAAGGCCTCCTGTAGCAAATTCCAGCATAAACAAACACTCATACTGCAAGTGTGAAGTTCAGGGTAGGGTCAGAGTATTTAAGCAGATAAGTGGGAAATCTGGATTCTAGTCCGTACTTTACCAGGCTGAAGCATCCTGAAATACCATATTTAATTAATCAGAACATCTTTCTGATTCACTCCTCAACAATTACCCAGGCAGGGAGAAACAGCATGTAATCAAAGGCTGTAAAAGGGTCCTCTTATATTCTATGCCGGTCACTGAGAACACAAAACATTGTTAAATTTGTGACTAGAGGCAGACTTCAAGGATAACAGATTAAATCATCAGCAGAATATGGCAACGTTTCAGCGGTGAGAGGGCAGAGGCAGCCAGGTGCCATTTGCCGGCACCGTCCCTGCACCACGCCAAAGGGGAGGCAGCGCCAGCCGCCCCGCCAGGGCCCAGGGCTGGGGTCTGAGGCAGCTGGAGGGAAAGGTCACAACAGCAACCGTGTCCAGCCCATGAAGCCTCAGCCCCTTTCTCCCCAAAGGAGGAGCTACTCATCACAGCTGGTGAAGGTGGCCGGTAAACCGACCAGGATTTGTTAATACATTTTTTGACACGTCCCCCCCTCAGCCTGTGCACGCATGTGCCTTCACAGAGCCACACGCATCAATGCAGCCTCCCACACTGCCTGCCCAAGCAGAGGCAATGAAGTATCCTAAGATCATGCCCTCCGTGTTGCTCTGTCCCAGCTGCACACCTGTGAGCAACGCAGCTCGTGGGGGGCTCAGGCGCTGACGGGAGCAGCTTTGCTGTGCACAGCCCTCACTCCAGAAAAGGGAGGGAGTTAGAGCTGCCCTGACAAACGTCCTAAAAGCTTGGCTGCTGCCAGGGCTACCGGCATGGAAGAGCACATTTAATGCAAGAGTTTAGCACCACTGAATCACACCACCATACCTGAAAACACACTGTAAGATCTTAAACCACTCCGAGTCTGGAACAGCTTTAAGGACATTAACTCCTTTACACAGTCAAGGCTCTCATTTGCTATGAGGGCCCAATCCAAAGCCCAGTGAAATCCATTAAATGATTTCCATTGACTTCAACAGGATTTGAATCGGGCTGTAAATCCTTAAAGCAAAGTCTGAAGCAGTTACCTCGTTCTGCCCTGAAGCTTTTAAATCCTTAAGCAGTTTAAAAGGAAGCGTTGACTTGATTTGTTATTCTCAGTGAAGTAAAAGCCATGTCAGATGCCATTGCTAAGGCCTAAACCACCTTTACAGATAGAGTTTTCCTTTGTTTTGATTCACTCCTTTCACGGTTTATAAAAAAAACCCAAGCAGCCAAGAAAACTAATTAGAACCCCAGATATGCAACATTCATATGCTTAATTTTAATCAAGTGAGAAACTTTCCTGAATAAGTAAGTTATACAAAATTAAGCACATGCTTAATTAAGCAGTCATATGATCAAGACACAACCAGGGACACTGCATATAAGCAGAATGCTGTTACATGTAAGTAAGCAAAAAAAGGGAAATAATGGTTCCAGTCCGGTGTGCATCCATTAAAGCAACTGCAGGCGATACCTACAGACACAGCTGGGAGAGGATGGGGTTTAAGAGTCCAACTGTCCCTTTAAGTTCTCCATGCTGAAGAATTTCAGTGTTTTACAGAATTTGGGCTAAACACAAGACCAGTCAGACCTTCCTGGGGAAACAAAGGTTCCCAGTCACTGCTGGGTGCTCATAACTCAGCCTCTGCTGAAGTAACTGCACCTAATGCTGCTCAGGCAAACCAAACTGAGTGCTTGCTCTGCATGCATTTGGAGATGGGGCGATATGGAATTATATTAACACCAGCATGAATGAGGCATCTGCCCAAAACACATCTCTATTTTACTTTGATTGTGACTAGCCTTTTCTGAATGGACTCCATTGCTTCCCTGTTTGGTGACATCAATGAATGAAATAAAGTAGAAAAAGGAAATGTTCGTGTAAGTTACAAGTTAATTTGCTGCTCAGAGAACTCTCAGCCTGCAAATGAGTGATAAGGACACAAAATGAGGTCCCCAGAAAGTATGAAGGACAATAGTTGGAACACTGCTGAGTGCATCTTTTTAATAAAAGTCCCCGTCTACTACCTCAGTTTATGATGTAAATAATATTTTAACAATAAAATGAGGGAACTGAGGGAGTAGAGTCAATGCTGAGGCTGAGGCATGTCCTTCAAACCACTGGCAGGCATTTGTTACAAGTTCCCCTCTGTGCCATCCCACAGAGGGTGTGAATTGCTGCAGCTCCCAGCTGCAGAGCTGTAGCTCCAGAAGCTCAAAGCTTTTAGCCATGGATGGATTTCTTCACTGTCTGGTTTGCTGGCCAAAAGAGTGACTGTCCTTTTCCTCAAGGCAAAAGATACCTGAATGTTTTTCCAGTCCTACACACCCTTTCCCTGTGGAGTTTTAGCAAATTAGTTTATTTTATACTACCCCCTCTGGCACTACAATATCCCCACACACTGCTGGGGCAGGACTGAGCTCTTTACCCTGCCCTTAGGATGCCTTTTGGCAACATGGACAGTCCAAATAAAGGCAACTACATTTTGCCCCAGGTCACCTAATCACTTCTCATAACTCAAGATGCCCAAAGAGATGGGGACCCGTGATGCTCACAACAAAATGATGTAACTTTGAGGTGTCACATCCCTACAGGGAGTCCTCAGCCTTGAGTTGGATATCCCACTTATCCTTCTCAGACACTGGGGAAAGTGGGCAGCGCTGCATTTGTAAGGCTGCATGTATAAGGACACCCCCACCCCACTTCTGGGTGCAGGCAGTGAGCCCTGCACTGCACACAGTCCCATAGAAACCTCTCCTGCAGTGGAAGCTTCAACATCAGAAGGGCCAGCAGCGAGAAGGACACATCTTTAAAACACACTGGGAGTCCCTCTCCACCACTACCTTTCATTCACCAGCTTTGTCCTCACCATACACATATGCAACTCATAGGATACCTTGGATCAGCTTCCTTAGCTCTCCGAAAGCATCGTCTCCTATTTCTCCAGACAGTGTTCTTTTAATTAAGCCAAAGTAATTTTAATGAGTGATGGATTCAGTTTCTATGGCCATTTTTAACTCCTGTGCACTACAAAGAAAGCAAACCACAGGAAGTACTCAAATTTGTTTTGTTTATATCAAAACTTTGTTGATATAAACAGATGATTTTAGGGAGTTCACCTGTCCTTTTAATTTTTATCTTTGCAATGTGGAATATGTATCTTCCACTTTCAAGCAAGTAAATCCTGCATCTCACTTCTCATGCTTTTTGTCAGTATTACAAATGGAACTCAGTCTGGTAGACTTTCTAAAAAAAAAAGCTTGGGAGGTAAATACCCTTGAAAAAGACAGCTAATGTTATAACCAGATATTAGCTATTGAATATCATCATTCTGCCTCTAATGTCTAGAAATAATAGAAAAAAAAGACTACAATGTGTGTTTGATGGAAACTACTATTAGATCTAAGCCTTACAATGTTCCCTTGAGCTCTGGCCTGGAGCTCTGTACCTCTTCACATCAGGAAACTTTCTGCAGTCTGGCTAAAGTTTCTTTCTGTAGCTTTACATTAAGATATATGGATTGTTGGAGAGATCAATACAATGCCCCCCAAAATTCAACCTCCCCTTCTATTCACAGAGATCTCCAGGTCTTAGGGAAGAAACACTACTTTTCAGCTGAATGTGATGCATTTTAGAATCCTTTTCTTCCTTCTCTTAAGCCTCATTTTATATTTTTAACACATCCAACTGCTACCTCGCTTGGCTCAGAAGTGAGCTGACCTTACGAAGGTGACAGGAATAAGCGCTCTAGTTCACTGAATGAATAGCAGCTTTATGACCCCCACCACTTCCATGCTACTGCTAGCACAGTCGCACCAGGAGAAATTTCAAAAAACATTACATTTCCACTCAGCAGAAAACATGTGATACAGAAATGATGTAACACACCCAGTATCTTGTTACATTTTGATCCATATCACATATTTTGCTGGATTTCATTTGTATAATCATGCTTCATCTAGAAAAGGCAAGGCTAGCTGGTTTTATCAGACACACATAGAGCAGCTGACAGTAACAGCTTTGTTTGCATTTAAAATACAAGGGGTTTGCATATTCCTGTTTTGGAAGGTATGGGTTAGAACTGTCGGGTTTTATAGTTGATCCCCAATAAAAAGCTTTTCCCCTCCACACTTAACAGTGCCCATTTGCTTCTTGAGTTCATTAATAAATCATTTGGTTTCCCCCTCCCACCTGAAAGCTAAGTGGAAATACACAAGAAAGCAGCTTGGACATCCTGCCTGTTCCCAAAACTTTAGGAATACCAGATGCTGAAAGGACATTTCCAACCCCCAAGTAAGTTTTGACCATCACCTCCTTTTAGGTTGCCACTAGGGTGCATTCAGTCTTTCCATAAGTTCCTAGACTTTAACACAGAAATTAAACAATTATGCCTTTGATGTCTAACATAGCCTTTGGTGTCATGCTGAAATAATTTAGATCAGAGCCCAGGAAGAGTGAAAGACCTATTTTCATTGTCTATCTCTAAAGATTAAGGAACAATTTTGGAGCCAAATTCATCCAGAACAAAGATAAAAGTTCCATAACAAACCCCCAGGACTATTTCCAAATTTGCATTTGTACCACATCTTGGCATCTACACTGGCATCCCTCTGCTCAAGTCACAGTGACACAGCAAAACAGAAACCTGCTTTCTGGACGGGTTAACCTGTGGTGTGTTATGTTGAAGGCAGTGGTCCCATGAGTGGCAGACAGCTGGGCTGCCCAGCTGATTCCGTGTGACAACTGGTTTTAGACGACAAGGTAAAAGACAGGAGCTGGAAATGAATCCGTGGTAGAATAAAATGCAATCTGATGGGAAGAATGACGAAGTGATGTGTAGCGTTGCCACCCTCACCACAACAGTGGATACCAACGTGCTGGTGATCAAAGTGGGCAACATTCAGTTAGAACCAGAATATCTTGACTTAAATTACTGTTACATAAAAGATGTTACATTTGCAAACCATACTGTTCAGTCACCTGCCTTTTCAGAAGATGGATGGCACAAAACTATGAGCAGGCATCCACCATGGAGGTGCAGCTGAGCCATCGCCACTGAAGAGCAGGAATCCCCCCTGCACGCTCTTCAGCTCAGCTCTGAGCAGTGTACTTATGATTCAGCTCGTATTCACTCTATCCTCATTTATAAGATAAATAATTTTGAGATGTATCTAAAATTACTTTACAACCTTTTAATCACTGAAAATTGTGTATAATTATTATACCTGCACTCGGGTGCCAAGATCTGCTGTGAAATACTTGGCTGCTCAAAGTGTGTGGAGGAAATGCTTCAATTCCACATTAATTAATGAATTTTTATCCCCACTCCTGTCCATTAACAGCCACCATGCTTTTGCTGTGAATGGTCATTATTACAGACTGAAATAGGAACATAAATTTACTGATAATGAAAGTGTCATTTGGAGGGGCAGTCTATCATACTGTGTGCTGATATGGTCAGACCTTTTTTTGCTGTCTCGCATCTTTGCCTTGTTTCTGAGAGGCTGGCATGTAAGGAAGGGATCCTTTATTTATAGATACCCATGAAACATCCCTTTAAATAAAGTAGGAATGATTTTCAGTATTCCAGTGAATATCGCATTGATTTTAAAATTGCTCTCTCTTCTTATCAGACATTGCAGGTCTTCGCTGAGAGAACATCCCTGACCTCCTTGCTCTTGAGATTGCTAGCCAGGTTGGGTTTGTGTTGGTGTTTTTTTGTTGGCTTATTTTTTTGACAAGGAGTGTTGTTGACTCTAGGAGCAAATTACCTGGTTGACTTAATCCTTGTTGTGCACCACTAAAAAGGGAGATTTCAGTTGATGTTCTGCATCTCTGGACCATATGGAACAGAGCTCAAGTTGTCGCATTTTCTGCCTTTTAACTATTTAACTCCTTATTGAATTCAGTGGATGGGATCTGACGGCATTTCATCTGCTAATTACTTTATTAGCTGCAGCACAAGATACGATGCACATAGCAAGAAAATTCATAAAATCAGGCCTCAGTGTAAAAGCATTACATTGATGCATCTCAAAATATACAAAATGAAATATGGACCTCAATATTCTTGAAGACAATCTTCATTTTATACAGGGGCTCGTGTAATGTTATTTCTTTCATATACCTACACACTTAATATAAACTAAATTATTAAGTACTTGAAAAGTTCCTCTTTCAAGATGACGTGTGTCTGGGGGGAGCCCCATGGCTTTCCAAACCCTGTTCAGTTTGTGTGCAGCTGGACACTCACATTTTAAAGGAGTACCTATATGCCACCACACATAACAAATTGGCAGTTTTTCTTAAGCAAGCATATCATACACAACTCATGTTAAAATATCAGCAGCAAAATTGCACTGCCTGCATACATATCTGTTTCTCTAAATAAACCTGCACTTTATCCGGTACCCCTTGCCTGATACTACATTATGGGAGATTAAGATATTCCTTTCCAAGCCAAAGCAATCAGTATGGTATGACACACTGGCACAGGGGCCGTGACCCAGCAGCAAGCTCCACAAAAGCAAACCTCCACCTCCGTGCAGCACTCAGCTGACTTCAGAGCGTAAATCACGACAGCTGCTTACCTCTCAAGGAAATAGTTGAGAAATTGCTACTGTTACTTGATAATTGAAAAGGCAAAGCAATTAGACAAACTAGTTGTGAGAGAAAGGAATTTAACTGAGGTGTGGCACAATTACATGCATGTCGTGTGTGTAAGATTTTCCCTGCAGTTTCTGGCCAGAATGCCCATGTCCCCCCAGTACTGCCTGCCTTAACAGCCTTAATGCACAGGATTAGCTGCCTGAACCCTGTGCACATGTCCAGGGCATAGAGACCACTGATGTGGTCCCCTTGCTTTACCCAAATACTGCATCAGAGGGCTGAGCCTCCCTAACACATCTCAGCACAAGGGGTTTAGCAACTGCTTCTGAATTTTCCCAACTAAACCATTGTCCTGAATTTTTGTGAAAGAACATCTCTGCATGATGAAAAAGCCCAAGCAATTTAATTTATTCACCTCTTGGTGTAGTCAAAATGTTTTTAATGTCAAGGCATGGTTGCAGAGCAGCCATGGGAGGGGGCAGGTGCCTGAGCCACAGCCCCAGTGCCAACACTCAGGTGTCCCACCCTCAGCAGGGACTCGAGAAACACAATTTTAGCCTCACAGCTGGTCTCCAGCAAGAGAACCCAATTGTTGTTGCTAGTGCTCTCTCCACGGCACTGGGAAAGGAAAGTCTGTGTGCGTGGAGCTGCAGAGTACAATGACAACAGAGCAGAAGCAGCTTGCAGAAAGGACTCCACATTTGGTACAAAGGGTACGTTTTACATAGGTTAAGGCTACGTGTTAAAGCTGGAAGGCAAAAATTATCATCTAAATGAGGGATGGCTCCTGGGGAAATCATAATTGAGCTTCTGTATCTGCAAGCAGATGTAGGAACTTCCCCACAAAGTTCATCCTCATGGCTTTGTCGCCGTCTTTCAGAGGACAGCAAAGTCCACAGCCCCCTGAGAACGATGAACACTTTTGTAGTGATTTCAATAGCTATAGGATGTAAAGAGACTCTCTCAGATGTGGCTGAACTCTGCACTGGGTAGGAAGCCCCAGCAGAGGACGGAGGACAAAGGAAACGCTGTGCCCTGCAGACACTGTTTGATGGGAGCTGAGCCCCAAAGGGCGGCAGATAAAGGGAGAGTGAAAAAGCAGGAGTGTCCCATCACACAGCGGGGTCTGGGGGCAAGGGAGGAGGCAGGGCAGGACCAGCTCTCCTGCATTCAGCATACTGGATAATACCAAAGAAAAATCCTCAGTGAGTCACTCTCACTGCTGTAGTATCTGCCTTTGGCACTGGGGCAAGGCTGTAGCAGTCAGAGGGCGTGAAAGTAGCCTGACACATTTCACATATCTGCAGAGTTTTCTTCTAGCATAACTGAATAAATATCATTAAAAGATACATTTTTTACATTTCTTCTCCATAAAAAGTAAGATAGTACGTGGTTAGCACAGTACTGTATAAGTAAGATTTTTTCCTTGTCAATTTACATTATAAAAACATCTCATGCATATAAAAAGTGGGGGTTTGCACCAGTGGAATTATATACAGTAGTGTGTGTTTCTATAAACTCAGGTTAGTACATATTTACCCGTACAATGCACACAGGATTATGCTGGGGCCAAACACTAAAAGAAAACATGCGGTAAATGGTTGCTTTAATAAGTCCTGTTCCATTGAAAGGAAATAAAACCTGAGTATTAATGAGATATAATTATATATTTAAAATCTTTTCCCTTGTGCAGTATACAGAATTAATGCCAGTAAACTCACAAACTGCAACATTCTACTCCATTACATCTGCAATGATTAGAGATAGTTTGAACATCTGGCATATAATCTGTGATAGAAAACAGCATTCTGCACTTTAATGGACGTCTGGAGGCTACACATATCTGATTTTATTTCTTTGTGTTAACTCTTTCCTGGGAGGAAGAGGAGATCCAGTGCTTGAGCACCTTCTTTCTGTCTTTTGATGAAGTTGCATGTAGCACCCATATTTAGCTACTTTCAGGCTACTTATGTTTTAAATATCTAAACTAAAAAGGGACCCAAACAGATTTCTGAGAGGCTATTTATAACAGACAATTGAGCAGCATAAATATTAATGTTTTAAAAACTAAGAAACTCATCCAATGAAAGCGACAATAATTCCCTCATTTTCAGTGACTCCAGGACATTAAAATGAAGCAGCGTTTGCTATTCCTTCATTATTTTAAAGACTTTGTGAATATCCTCCCTTAATTTGGTTTTCTTTCATAATCTTGTACACGATAAGCTGGGGTTACCAATATTTGTACATTTTTGATCTACCCTAACTGTAAGTATGTAAGAGCTTCTTTGACTGGCACTGACTTTCATTGAAAAAATTAGATTATTTCTCAGCTTTTGCAGGGTGTGTTTTGCCCCAAGCTAAACAAGAAGGTTTTAGCCCTACTGTGTTCTGCAGGGAAAAGAGAGATACTAACTTGAAAGGCGAACGAGACCGACAGCATTATCTTTTGCCTCACTTACTGAATATTAGCTAATACCAACACCTAAGGAGACCTTGAAATTAGACTCTGAGTAGTAATTAAGACTGATTGAAGAGTGGTATCAGAAGAGATCTGTGTCACTGGTGAAAGGATTCAGCTTTTAGAGTGACCTGACAAGTGTTCTGTATGAGCATATTTAGGTATGAGAAAGAATATGTACCGTAGGAAAAATGCCAGTGTTAAGTAGAGTTCTGTAATCTGATAATGTACACATGAGGGGCTTACTCAGCTGCCACGGTGTAACAAAACCCATAGTTACCGCGTAGCTTCTGTTGAGTACTAATAATTAGCCTAAACACGGGTGCATTAAGGAGTCCTCAGGTCCTAAGCATCTTACTGCAGAGGTTCAAAGGGGCATCAAAACATTCTAATGGCTGCATTACCACACAGAAACAAACCACACGTGCTATGCACAGGGAAGAACAGAAAGCCTGTAGATAATCATTTAAGGCTAAAACTACCTAAATATGAAGCATGTGCAATACATTAGCTTACTATTGAATTGATTCATGTATTGCTGGACAGTGGAAAGCTTGCAGCCTATGGGAAAAAAAACCAACAGTGTTCATTTGTATACCAGATTGAACCCATTTCAACAAAGATTAGGAAAAATTGGCCTAATTATAGATGATGATCTAATACAATTTGGCCATATTTAATGGAAGTCAGAAGCAGAAAGTTGCATGTTACTTCCAGTTCCAATATTTGAACTAATGGATCAGTGATTTGTTATGTAGTAAGAGATCCAGCCCCTTATATATTTATCACTTAAAAAAAAGGTCATTGGATTGATTCAACAGCTGAAGAACATTGAAGGATAACTTGAAATCACCATTTCTTTAGGAATCACCTATCCAGGTGTAATGAAACCCAGGCAAGTGTCTGGAAATAGGCTAACCACGTTTTACCAGAGTACCTACATTGTCTTTGATTTTACTCCAAATTTTGGTCCATGTCATCAAATGCAAAGAGCAGCTCTGCAGCTGTAGGGCTCAGTCCTGCTCCAGCTTCAATCAACAAGACTCACAGGAAAAACAGGCTGGTTTAGACCCCGAAGGAGTAAGCTTCCCTTTGATGGTAGTTTAGTGGAGATCCAGAGAGGTTCTGTCAGAACAAGGGGCACATTTAAGCTGGATTTGCTTGATGTGCCCTACCTAGAATTGTAAACAGATCTTAGCAGACATAACTCCCTGGATTGCGCCATGGACTGAATTATTCCAATGTTAAATTCCAGGAAGAGTTTGGGAGCTCCATACAATTCCACTTTTCCAAGCAAGTTACTCAAAGACCAGAGTTGCCAAGTCATTTAGCAAAAAAACTTGGAAAAATGTATCTGTGCCACAGATCAGATAAAACCACCCTGCAAAATTCACGTCGGTGAGAAGGGAAACATCAGAAGGAGAGGACTGGAGCATTTGGGAAAGCACTTAGACAAAAGTGATATTTCAGAACTGCAAGGGGTGTTTAAAGCAGATTTTAACTTTCCCCTGCTTTGACTAAGCAGCAGCTTTTACAAGCGTTTGGTGGTCCAGATGTCCCCCACTGTTCCCAGATGGTGCTTATGGACAATGCAGGACTGAGGCACCCATCATTGCTTTCCTCCTGTCCACCAAGGAAGACACAAGATGTCCATTAAAAGCCCCACACAGAACAAATCAGGTGCTTTTGATTGTCAAGACAAGGGAAGAAGTCAGTCTGTCTCGCTCCGAGTCATTTAGACTGAGACCATTAAGGCTGTTGGTTTCAGCATCACACTGTAAAGCTTCATACTGGAGCGATGAAACTTTGGAAAAAAGGACGATGTAGCCCACCTCATTCACTGATTAGTTATTATATATTTTGTTGTCGTGCAAATTTGTCCCTAGGTAGTCCTCTGCAATGACTCATCAGAAAAGCCACACCACAGTGACGTTCATCCCATCTGTCCTGTCACTGCAGAGCACCTGCTTTGCTTGGTGTGTGAGCCAGAAGACTTTGGAGGGTGGTGGCATTTGATTGCAGCAGACAGCCTGTGTAACACCATCAGAAAGAAACCCTTGGCCTTCCTTACCAAGGCCACAGGCTTTCATCTACTGAAACAGCAGATTTGACCTTAGAGGTAGATTGAAAAAAAAAAAAAACCAAACAAAAAACCAAACTTTAAGATGTCTCAGTGGCTTCCAAAACTATGGCTGATGAACTTGCAAGTTTTGTAGCATGAAGCAAGCAGGCTTTTGTAGCTTAATAAACAAGGAAATACAGAAAGTCAGAACAAGAGAGTAAGATATGATTTGGGATTTGGTTCCTTTTGTTCTTGGAAAGCAGTGTGCGTAGTTAACAGAGAATTAATTAGCTTTTACATTAACATAAAAGTGCAGTTGAGCAACTTGCTAGTAAAGATGAAATACAGTATGTAGCAAGTCTGTGTGAAATAGCCATTCTGCAGAGTGGAAAAGTTTTGCACCTTGCAAAGAGTCCTACTGGCTATCCCAACTAGATATGCTGTAGTAATACTCAGTTGCACACACTTGCAAAGCTTGTGGGTATATGGTGCAGGCTGAATTCATGCCAACGGCTCCAAATATAGATAGAAAATTAAGTTGAAAAGCTTTTTTCTCACATAATTCCACCAAGAGGTTTGGAGCCACAAACCAATTACTTTTCCTCAAACTCTGCAGGCCTTTAAAGATGTGATAACTCCCGGTACTTGGACTCCAAAGGGAATAACTCATAACACAAAGCAGAATGCTACAGGGCAATGCCAACACCAAAGAGTATTTCAGGTGTTTCTGCTGGAGCGTGCCCCAGGATAGAAGACCCCCTGGAATTGAGGTGATCTTCAAGGGAGCAGCAGCCTGGCACAGAAAGGTAGGTCAGAAAACTTCTGAGACTGAGAAAACACAGAAAAGATGCTACAAAGTTTCTGTTTGTGCAATTTTGTGTTGTGACATATTCTTGTAGCTATTTATTCTGGAGAACGCATGCAGAGTATACTCTTGTAAGCATACTCCAATCTTGTAAACCATGGATGGCTTTTTGCTCCCTCACCAAATAAATGCCACCACGCTTTGGGGTTCAGCAGTCCCCACAGCCTTGATCTACTTAAAGCCCAAGTCTGAGATCAGCTTTTATTTTGAAGAGGTAAACATCCAGCTGACAATTGCAAGGAAGCTTTAGCTTCCAGCCAATATACCCTAAAGGGTCAAAAAACTAGAAGGAAGTTACTTTCTACCTTTTCACTTAGTCTCATGCTTCCTAAGCCAGGTTTATGAGTGCCTCATGGCTGGAACTGGCAGCACTCTAGGTCACCATATCAGCACAGACCAGGGAGAACCAGGTTCCCAGGTTCAGAAACATAAAGCCCTGAGCTGCATGACTGCTGGAGGGATGGGCTGGTGCTGGATGGTCCCCTTGACAGCCATGGGGACATGTTCCAGTGCCCACCTGCTGAGGAAGGGGCTCACCTGCCCGGGAGCACCTTGCTCTGCCTTCCACCTCTTGTCCTCAGCTCCCTCCTTCTCCTCAGCTCTTCATCCATGCTGATGAAGGAATGCTTAGCTTTCCCTGTGTGGGCAAACACCGTGTTCCCATGCCTGACAGGCCTCAGGCACTGCCATAAAAAATACACAGTGAAAAGATCTTCAGCGCAGAGAGCCAGGCAGGACAGAGCCAGCAGAGTTTGGGAGCGTTGGACTCCTGTCTGCCCCTGCCCAGGGGCTGGGCTGCTCCCCATCACCAGCTCCCCCAGAGCACACAGAAGCACTCAGCTCACTGGGACTCACTCCCCTACACGCATTAACAAGTGTTGAGGAGTAACAGTGAAGGAAACTCCTGAAACGAGATAGGAATTGCAAAAGTGTATTTCCCTCTCAGACAGGAATCTTGGTTTTCATTAATTAATATATCAGAAGAAACGAGTGGAGAAACAGGTCTTGTTATCTGGCTTCTTAGATGGCAGACTTTGGTTCATTAGCCTTAAAGCATATCAACTGGATAACACTATTTATTCCATATAGAATAATGATCTACTTTAAAGGAATACAGTATTGCCCATGCAGGAATGAATTCAACCATTACTCACAGCTTAAACGCACACTAACCCGTGTAAGTGAGAGATACAGATATAAAGGGATTCAAAGAAAGTAGGTCCTTGGAAGAAAGGCAAAATCTAGGTACCCAGACCCCGGAGCTACTGCAGATCTGACTGTACATTAATTACCCATTAGTTTCAAGTTACACTACGCAGATTCAGAGCCTTTGCTCTTTAGCCATATTTAAAGAAAGAAGTAAAATGAAAGCTAAGCATGATCGGCTCCTCTTTCGAGGTCAGTAAGACTACTAACTCGGATGTGGAGCTTTCTGTCTAGTAGGAAAACAAGCTGTTGTACTGATATTTAAAGTATATATTCATTGAATTAGTTCAGAGCTATGCAGTAGCAGATAGCTCCACAGACACTTTAACAGCCCCTTCAGAAATACCATGATTTTAATCTTACAAGCCTGCAAGAGCAATATCTCTGCAGTGTTCAACCTATATTGTTGACAATAAAATTATAAAAAAAGGCGCTTTAAACATGCAGTAGCTGGGTCTGAAAATTAAATATATCAGCCATTAATTTTCCCCCCAAAATTACTAAAAAGCAACAGTCCACACTAAAGACTAACTGTTTGTAAAATTGGATTTTTAAAGATGAAGTCTTTTTTAGGCCAAGGCTGGTCAAAGAAGCATTAGAACAATTCTACAACTGGAAAAAATAAACCTGCTTAGCTAATTCACCTCACAAAAAAAAAAAAAAAAAAGATTTATGCTTCTCACAACAGTGTTGCAGATCTTACAGTTTAGAACAGTGGGGATATTACATTAAACTCCCTCCCAAAATGCGAGGCTCTGGTGAAGCAGGGCCACAGGTAATGAGATATTGATCCCCCCACCCCGAGGTGGGAGCTGGCACAGGCGGGGAGCGCAGGCCCCACCGTGGCCATCAGCAGGCTCCAGCCCCAAACCAGGCACCCTCAGCTGCAGGGGGAATCTCCGCCTTCACCCCTGCTGCAGGGGGATGCAGGACTGAGGACAAATGTCCATCTTATGGCAACACTCCATCCCCTCAAGCTCCAGACAGGGAGAGCAGCAAAGCCCTGGGTGTTCTGGGGACACCAGGGATGCTCAGCAGAGCTGCTCCAGCTGCAGCAAGACAGCTGTGCAGCTGAACACTTGCAGGCTACCACCTTGCCATTTTTTAGGGGATGTGTGTGCGTGTGAAGTTTTAAGTTTGAAATTTCCAAGGAAACTATTTTCCAGACAGACAGTTTACAGCTTCTGTAGCTGAGCACAGTTGTGCTCCCAGTCCCAGTTGGAAACCTGGCTTCTCAGAGGCTTCACCAGAGCCACACTCCCTCCCCTTTGCTGTGCTAGTGAGAAACCACATCAGCTGCTAAGTGGCCTAATGCAAACTGATGTGGCAGTTTCAATTCAATTGCCACTGCACAAGTAACACTATAGCAAAAGTCACCCCCGTGATTGGCACTCGCTTCAACTGTTATTGTCATCACTCACGCAGTGGCATCGAGGTGCACGGTCCTTGTTGCCTTCGCAGCTGAGCAAGTGGAGAGCTGATGTGCGCGGCTCCATCACAACCTGTCAAAGCAGCACACTTTAGCGCAGCACATGCTGTCCCTGGCCTGAGGTGGAAGGGAGTACTTCAGGACAGCCAGCCTGCTCCCTCCCACCGCTGCTAAAGCCTCAAACAGCCACACACCACAACTTAAAGTAGTAGGGCTGTGAGCTGGAAGCCTCCAGGAGTGTTTCTGGGAAGGGAGCTGTACCAAGTTATTCCTGTTCCAGGGGGCTGGGAGAAGGTTGGTTTATTTTTGATTTTTAAATCATTAACAGGGTAAGGATGACACGCAACACCGTGGTTCACTGCTATTAAGCTTATGTGGTTGCTTCCTGCATTATAACTCATTAGGTGGCTCTTAACTAATTGCAACTTTTGTGAAATAACAGCAGCAGCCACCAGCAGCTGCACAGCTGAGCAGGGGACCCGCATGTCCCGGACCAAGCAGGCAGGTGAGCGAGGGACAGCCCAGCCCCACAGCTCACCCTGCACCAGTGGTCTCCATGAGGGAGCTCAGAGCCCCCAGTACCAGGGGGGGCGGGGAGGGGAGTCTGCCCCTCTGACTTCAGGCACAGGCACACTACTCCCTGTTGGATCCAGCCTAATTTTAAGTCACTGCACATCTACCAGATCTCCTGGGAGCTTATTAAAGAGTTTAGAAGAGCTGCGCTTGGGAAGCTTGCTCAGTTTTATCTCATTTCTCCTGGACTCTTTCAGGCCATCCCCACATACCTCCCTTCCCTCTTAATTTTTGGTGCTTAGGCACTTACCAGTGCTGCCAGCAAACTACTTGCTGCATCAGTGTCCCCTCTACCAGGGGGAAGCATGGCTGGAAGCAGCCCCTTTATGTCCTCCAGGCCAGCCTGGCAGCCTGCCCACCTCTCTGCCAGCAGCGGGGCTCTGCTGAGGGGCCAGGGTGGGCCATTGTCAGCACCTGGGCCCAGGCTGATGCTCAGCACCTGGCTGCAGACAGGGCTGCACCCAGCCCGAGAGCTGCCCACCCATCCAGCCCTGCCGGGAGCCCCACACTCTAACGGCTGCTCTTTGCCCACTCCTGAATTCTGACTGCGGGGTTCACGTTTTCCTCCTTTAAAAAAAGAAAGAATGTCATTTCCCCTGCTCTCTGTTAGTTGGGAGCTACAGAGGTGCCCACTGACCCACCAAAACAGCCCCACACCATTGCCAGCCCTTCCTGAGGGCTCCCCACTGCACCCCCAGGGAGCCCAGCTGCTTGCCCCTGGCTGCCCCTGGCCCCACTCCCCATTACTACTTCCATGTTTCTTTCCATGATTGCTTGCCTGAACAATACAATTGAAGGAGTATTTTTGCCTTCAGACGTGAATTTGGGTTTCTTCAGGTTAAATTTTTTATTCTTGCCTTTTTTTCTTCTATTTCTGTCCTCGGTGATGTTTGCAATAGCTACTAATGTACCGTCATTTGCAAATGTAATTAGTGTGTTTACTTCTTTCTTTCTTTAACTCATTAATAAAGATGTTAAATAAAAATATGCCTTCCTCTGCTAACAACATCCTTGAAATAGTTAGGAAGATGGAATCCTAAAGTAATAAAGAACTATATTATTGGACGAGAATTTTCCTTGCATCTTTCAGCATTTGCCATGCTCATTATAGGCAATTAAGGCATAAAACAACTTTCTCACTTCACACCCAAAATAATCTTCCTCCCTGTTCTGTGGTTGCATGTATAGGATACATACATAAAGAGCAAGATTAGATATCAGCTGGCAGCTTGTTATAACAGAGGCAGTAAGGTTTTCTCTGCTCTAGATGCAGAGAAGTATAGCCATTTGTTAACCTTTTTATGTACATTATCACCATTTCCAACAAAGGATAGGAGCATGCATGCTTTTAAAACTTTACTTACTGTGATTACGGTAGCTGTGTCCTGATACAACAGCTTGTATGTCTATTACACAACCGTAATTCAGCATATTGGCTGTATCCACTAATGCATCCAGTATTTCCCATGACTCACTAGCCATCCTTGCTCCTTTGATTTTGACAGGGCTGGGAATGCTCAGCAGTTCGTGACACTGGCTTGCTGTTGGGACAAAAGGATGTGCACTTCTTTTCACCTTCAGGAAAATGTGCTGAAATTAACTCATGGCTCTAGTGAATTGGTGTGAAATGAAATAATACTGGTTTCCCTTAATTTTCTATCTGCTGATGAGACGGCAAAGAAAAACCAACTGCTTAAAGAAACCAAAAAAAACCCAAGGAAAAGAAGAGAGACAGTTCCAAGGATACACAGGGGCTATTTCATCAAATTCATTTCATTTCTTCATCTTATGCTTAGCTGTTTAAACAGAATTTAAATAATACATTTATTTAAAGGAAAGCCTTTTCTCTGGGGGCCTTCTGGCATTAAGGTGTGTGGAAACAGAAGTTGTCTTTTTTCTTTGTAATGTATGAAGCAAGACTTAAGATCACTGGATGCACATTTGAGTAATCATAAATTAATTGTAATGTAAACTTTCACAACATGTTCAGAGCATGTTGAGATTTTGTTTGATTTTGAATTGCTCCAAAATGACATCTAATTATATACTAGTGATTAACACGTTGGTTGCTACTAAGAAATAGCAACCAGGCAAACATTACAATTCAGTATTTGAATTTACTGTGGGTTGGATTTGTTGGATTTTTTGCTTTTTTTTTTTTTGAATGCACAGAGGAAACATGGTGGTAAATTCAAATACTTAGACAGGTGCTGTGACTATTTTTCCACATTTGTGAAAATTAGGGATTACATCACTACAGGGGAAGGGAAAGATGATCTTGATGGCTTCTTTTCTCTTCTTTCTCCCTTTTTCTTCTCCTGTCTTTCTGCCCACCTCCTGGGACACAACTCAGCAGTGGGACCTGCCCTACAAGCGTGAGTCTGGGTTTGCTGTTGGAGGCTCAAGCTCTCTCCGGGGCAGAAGGCAGGAGGGGGCAGCTCAACACCTGGCCTGCATCATCATGCCATGGCTCAGCAGCGTGCCTTCCTCAGGCAGGGGGCTGGTATGGACCCGCGAGCAGTCTCAACCGGGTCAGATTCAAACCCCACCTACCTGCAGAAACCCCGTGCTGACCTCCCTTCCCCAAGCCTGGCAGCTTGCCATCTCCCAGGGTAAACACATCTCTCCTTTGACTTGAAGCTTTGTCCAAAAGTGGTGCCAGGTCTTTGGTACTTGAGTGATTCATCAGTTCTTCATATCATATTTCCACCCTTGTGGTTTGGAAGGAATTATTTGACCAAATTGGAAAAATCAGTAGTTAGAACAACATGTGCTGTATTCTGCATCATTTTTGTCTGATAAAATGGAAACTGTTCATCCTTTTTGGCGGCAGAGAAAAGCTGGCTGACGCCTACCTGGTCTGAAGCAGTGCTGGGGGGTGAGATGCTCAGCGTACAGGACTAAAGCGTATGCCTGTGTGTAGCATTTACTCTGCTCTCCCTCGTTTAGTGCAGGGCTTCTTTGATATAGAAGTTTCTGAAGCACTGGAGGAAAACAGTATTTTCAATGTGAGCTGAAAATAAAGACTTAATGAGGTCTAATTTTCGTCTCTGAGCCAAATACTGTCCCACATTACCTCACTTTTCCTTTCTCACCGGGGAGAGAATCACCGCCCCCCCCCCGGCCTTAGTGCTTTTGATGTTAGGCAGATTAGCAATGGCCTTAACTGGAAGAAATGAGGGCTTGGTTTTCCATGGAGACACTGTTCTCCAATTTGGGTTGAGCGAACAGTATCACATTTCCTTACACCGGCTGTGTTTGGGCAGTTGCTGTCACATCTCAGATGCCAAGTGCTGTGTTACAGCACCGGCCGGGACTGGCCAGTAGCAGACAGTAAATCGGCATCTCTCAGCCCCTGCCCAAACAGCATGAGTTTAGCAGTTGCACCTGGGCAAGGCACACCTTTGGGTGTCATCCTTTCCAAAAGGAGCCCAAAGCACAGGGCAGCTCCTCCAACTTTCCCTCCCACTTCTGTCAAACAGAAATATTGACAAGATCAGACGCTTCTTTTGCATCAGTTTAAGCGTCGATGATCTAATTGCAAATGCATGAGGCTGCTCAACTGACGCTTGCTCAGGTGGAAATGACTGACCTCCCTGCAGTGAACAGAATAGGAGCGTGGCCACGAGGCCGTGGGAAGGGGACAGTGTTTCTGCTGAAGCAAACACCACTGAGCACTGACAAGATACTCAGGTAGTGGCTTTGCTCCTTCTGAACATCAGAAGTGTGCTGCCACTAACACCCACAGAAGGAGAGGGAAGGAGCAGGCATTAAAGAATCAACATATACAACACTAAAGAGAAGGTGTTTCTCCCATTGATGAATGTTGTTTGGAGGCTTTAGCTCAGTGGAAGCATGGGGTGGATCGATGGCTTTGGGAAAAAAGGAGCAAGCCTTCCAGTTTTCCAGAGCTAACTGAAAATGAACTTTTTCCTTGGCACAGAGGCGAGCTGGGTTCCATGGTGTCAGCACCACCAGCAGGGTCTGAGGGGGGACACGTGGCTGGCGGTGGGCGCACAGACACGGATGCATTGCTCCATGGGGAAAGTACGCACTGCTCTGGCAAAAGCAATGCAAATACTGATTGATCATAATTAGCTTTGGTGATACCTACATTTTTCACAGCAGACTTCTTCACAGAAAATCACCAGTTGTCTTCCCCAGCAGCAGACCCTTACCGAGTGCTGTTGCCATCGCACTGTGTGTTGGCTTCCACCAGCAGCGCGGTAAGGGCTAGCACAAATCAGGGGCAGTAATTCCCTAGTGAAGACGGATCTACCACAGTCACAGATATCGTGTGAGAGTTTTTTAACAAAAGAGAGATTTTCTCTGTTGGGAT